>NC_141759.1:86234325-86434325 GCF_982258835.1 Parasteatoda tepidariorum | reverse complement strand
GAATAATATTTTTGATGCTAATGATCGTTTTGACGAAAACATATCTGATATCCACTGTTTTTTAAACTTTATATTCTGCTATAATTTTCCGTAGGAATATTAAGAATTGTATTTATGTAGCTTTTTTAATATTCGGTTGAACGATTCTTTTTATGCAATACTTAAACAAAAACACAAATGGATCTCTTTTTTTACATCCAATCATACTTACTCACTTATATTCAATCATATTTACTTTTTTTATATCCAATGATATTTACTCACTTATATCCAATCATATTTACTTTTTTTATATCCAATCATATTATCAATCATATTTACTCACTAACTGAAGAAATACGGTATTAAAATTCTGCATGCCTTTACAATGCTTTCCATCTCAATCTTTACAAACATAAATAATTTAACTGAATATTTAAATTGTCATTTCCAAGTACAAGGATTCAAAATGTAGATGTTGCAAAATTACGCATCCCCTGAGATGCATGATATTTGTAAGTTTTCCTTCTAATTTTATTTTTGCAATACTATAATTCGATTTAGTACTACTACTTATCAGGACATATTTTTGGAAAGCAAATTATACAGTAATATCTTAAAAGTTTGAACTAAATCAGAATCTAAATTTTGCATACTTTCTATGCTTTTGCAATATAAAAAACCATCTTACCAGAATAACTCATTTTACTACAACTCAATTTATTGCAGTGGAATAAATTTATATAATCGTGACTAGTTTTTATGAATTTTAAATCACTTCTTGCAGGTAATCTCTTGTATCTAATAACAAAAACATAATTTCTTCTTTTTTTTAGATTCATCTTTCTTATTCACTTTCTTAACGAGAGTTCAGAGTAACATCTTAAATTATTCTGCAAAATTCTCGATTTCAAGTGCCTCTTTCAAAGCATTGTTGTTTTGAAAAGTAAAATTGAATTTATAATCCGCAAAGAGACTCTTGGCTAGATTTGAATTTCTATGAAATGCAATGAAAAGTAGAAGGAAATATTTTGATAGTTTTATGAAATATGCATGCATTTTAAGTGCCCTTGCTTGTTTACAATTGAAATTTCTTTTGTTTTTTAGATAAGCTTTCAAACGATATTGCAGTAGAAATTAATGGAAGACACAAGAAATTCTACTTTGTGTTATTAGGCTATATTACTAATTCTAAATTATTTTCACTACAGTTAAATTATCTATGCACTATGTGTCGTCTAAAGTATTACTTGTTCGAGAAAACAAAAAAATATTTTTAATTCATGAGTGAATAAAAAGACAAAAAATAAGCCTTCCTAATCATTTGAGATTCAGTTCTATATCCAAGAAAATGTTACGTTTTCAAAATAAAACAATACTCTTTTTGATGAACGTAACATATGTAAATGATTTTTTCCACAGAAGTTCAAGTTATGAAACCATTATTTTTATTGACAAAATAGTAAACGACTTCTTGTAGCAAGTAATCGTAAATATGCACTTAGCATTGAAAGAAACACTATGTAGTTAAAGTAATATTTTTATTTATATCTCGCTAAATTTCACGTTCTTATGAGAACTGGATATCTATACCTAAAATTTTCTAAGTTCAAGAGGAAGAAAATAAAGTCTTTGCTTGGGATTATTTATCTGCATGATCTTCTCCCGAATATTTTGGAATGATTTAGAAAAATGAGAAAAATCAGCTTGTAGCTTGCATAGAGAAACAGTGAATGAATTTAACAAGAAGATTTAAACAGAGGTAAAAGCAGATACAGAGAAAATATAAAAGAAAATGTACTAAGCAAATAATTATAAATATAGGTAGAGAGATAAAATGTGCAATGAAGAACTTCAGAGTTTACATATTACGAAGGATTTATTTACTTGGTTATTGGGAAATAGCAAGTGGCATCATAATGTTCGAATTTTATTCAGAACGTATCACGAACCAAATATTTGTTTAGTACAGTAAATCTAAGATTGCAGGTCTGTCCAAAAAAGGAAATTCATTCACGAATACTTTATCACGCGTTTCTGCGTTTTTCAATGACGGTAGCAAGTTATCAATAATTCCACTAGGAACTTTGAAGAAGTTTACCAAAATTCGATGGCAGTCTAAAGCGACTTCATATCAGTTTACACATGAAAGAAATTGAAAGAGGTCCTTGAAATCAGTTCACGTACCGATAAACATCGATGTTGTGTGCGAACTGAAATTATAAGATTATCATAGTATTCTTATAATTTCCAAGAGTCTGGAGATGATGCATGAAACTAGATTGGTAATCATGCATAAGATATTGCTTGTATATTTAGCCGAATTTTTTTTTTTTTTTTTGCTTTGGGAACAAGATCCTTCCTTTCCATGGTAATGTGAACTCGTATTCTTCGATATAAGTAACTCGATCGGTTTTCAAAGAATTAAATCATCGAATATATGGTCAGTCAATTTATAGTTATGTTTCTTCGCTGTAGCTACTAAATGGAAAAATCAGAATTCGGAGTAAAAATATATATCTTGAGATTTGTCAAATTATATGCTTACCGATTACTACAAACAATACTTTAATAAACAATAAAAATTATTTTAATAATATATACAATAAATTTTGTTCGTAAGTCCATGTATAATTACAGTGCTGTTATTACTAAACTGACTCATACTAAGTGTTGGCTCATAGGCCAACTGATTCATAGATTAGTCAGACTGATTCATGGAGACTCATACTTTGGATCTATTTATAGAAAAGGATAAAACTTTAAATATTTATAATTCAGCTCATGAACCAGTATAATTAAATTTACAGCCTGCATACTCTGTGAGGATACCGTGCGGTCAACTGTATGCATATGATTAGACATACGCAGCATTTTCGTATGGTTTCAGGATTGCAGTATAAAAGTAATTAAAGGTAAAAATCGAAAGAGTTTTTTTTATTTGATTCACCGGTCCCATTATCTAAATATTACGTATCTAAATATTACGTATCTAAATATTACGTATCTAAATATTACGTATCTAAATATTACGTATCTAAATATTACGTATCTAAATATTACGTATCTAAATATTACGTATCTAAATATTACGTATCTAAATATTACGTATCTAAATATTACGTATCTAAATATTACGTATCTAAATATTACGTATCTAAATATTACGTATCAAAATATTACGTATCAAAATATTACGTATCTAAATATTACGTATCTAAATATTACGTATCTAAATATTACGTATCTAAATATTACGTATCAAAATATTACGTATTTAAGGTATCGCTAATATCCGTTCAGTAAAACTAGAGCTAGGAGTCTTGAGTCTGCTTAATTGCAATCGCCCGATATGCATATATGGTAACGTTACTTTTAAAAAAAGTAACGAGTAAAAGTACAAGTATTTTTAATAAATGTAACGAGTAAAAAGTAATAAGTTCTTATTTTTCCCTTTTCCCTTTCAGGAATCATTCCTATCCCTTTTCCCTTTCAGGAATGACAATTTTAAAAGGTCAAGGAATTTAAACACGAAGTTAGCTGTGAATGCATATATATTGCACATTAATTTTATAATAATTTATAAAAAACATAAACATTTTTTGTTATCTATTTATTTTTTTAAATTTTTTTTAGAAAGCTTACCGAGTTTTAGAAAAAAAGTAACGATTTTATTCGACATTTCTGTTACAAATACTTGTACTTTTTCCCTAAAAAAGTAACGGAAGTACAAGTAAAAGTACTAAATTTAAAAAGTAACGAAGTACAAGTAAAAGTACGTACTTTTTACTTGTACCAGCGTTACAAGTAACGAAAGTAAAAGTACTGCCATATATGCTTATATGTACCATGCTATAAATACTGTAAAATTTCGTGACCACATTTTCATATATTTTTGCACAACTTCCTTTGTCAAACTTCAATATAAGTTATTATATATTCCAAAAGCAAAGACTAATTTTTTTGGTTTGTTTAAAAATTCATAAAAAAGTAAAGTGATAATTTCATAGAATTCTTCTTTTAGATGACAAATAGTGATTTCATAGTTCAGAAAAATATAACATCAATAGAATTTATAAAAATAAGTTCTCTTTTGTTTAAAATATATATTTAGACAAAAGAGATATATAACTTAACATAAAGATTGGACAAACATTAGGTTACCATAGAAATAGTCATTTTTATAGCTCCATTGCTGCTTTAGGATATTCATTTTTCTCAATTATAAAAGATAACATTCCCCATAAAATAAATTCTCCCTTGAAGCACAATTTAATCACAGATATTTGAATGAGTATCACGTTCTATTCGTATTAAGGAGCATATTACCATGAAAGAACTGGTGTCACTCATTCTAAAAGAACCGGTATTGTTGTTGAGATAAGCCTTTACATATTGCCGTATGAGTCATATAAGTTTATTAGTCACCATTAGGGCGTTTCCTAAATATTTGTATTAAGAAAGGCTTAACGATGTTACGCTTAGGTGGATATGTGATTGACTGCTTTTAACAAGAATTCAGAATTAAGGGTGAAATGTCCAATGCAATTCTGTTTAAGAAAATATATATAAGCGTTTCCAAAAAAAAAATCTTAAGAGTTAAGATTGTAATATTTGAGCTATGAATAGTTCAGATAGTTCTCTCGAATGAATCATTTTCCTCCTTCAAAAAATTAAATAATCCATCTTGTTTAAATAGATGACATAAAGTTGAATGATATTATATAATCATTTTTATATTTGATATATAAGATGAGAAATAAATATTTTTGAATACATTTAATATAAGTTATGTTTTTAAATCTAGCTTGTTTCTGCTTGGTATTGGTCATAATGTTAGTTATAAAAATACTTAATGCGTATTTTAAAGTATTAAGCTCTTAAATGTGATTTTTATTTGATGCATATATGAAGAAATGTATGCTATTAATTCTATAATTTTTTTTAAAAGATATGATGACATTTTCTTTTTAAAAAATTAAAGAAGCTAACGCTTTTTCAACCTGGCTGCGCATTATTATTAGGCTTTTTACATTTTTTATTTTGTACATGAGTCATAGTAATCAAATTAGGTTCTGATGAAATTAATTAAAAAAATAAGTAAAGATATATTTGACTACCTATAGTTACGTTTTAGCACCAAATTCATAAATGTTTGCACTCTACACTGGAAAAAAAGAATCTTCAAAACTACCTGAATAAAATCAAATTTATCGTATTTCTAGATCTATGGAAACACGAAATCGCTCAGAAATTTTTATCAAAGCGCTTTGATAATGATTTTAGTAAATTTAACAATAAAATAAACTTCTGTAAACATGTGATAAAATTCGGTAATTTTATCATGACACCTTAGATCATAGCATAAAACGCATTCATTCGGTTTAATTTATTTTGAATTTTTTTTTATTTTTTAAATGGTAATAGGAACTATAATTTTGAAAACTAGAATTTCCATTTAACCGTTATCATATAAATGGAAGAATTGCCTACTTATATTGTACATTTTGGTTTTATAAACTAGAATGATTATTTTTTTCTAAAACTAAAATCACCAAAAAGTGCGATAATTTTTCGTTTAATTTCTTTTTACATACGTTAAAGTTTGCCTAATTTTTTCTACGGATACATTTTTTCTCAAAAAATTAGAAATAGATGTAAAACAAAAACATATATAGTGTTCAAAATTTCTGTAAAGAAATTGAAAAAATTTTGAAAAGAATATTAAAAAGAACCCGGTCTAAAAAATTGTGTTTAATGCCCTCCAAAAAACAGGTTTCTCTGAATAACTTTGAGTTTAAGAATTCAGGTTCATGTTTAATAACCAAGGATCACAGATGAATTAAGTCACAAATTTGTCAATAAAATTTTGTTTTTTAGAGTAAGCAAAACTTTTTTTGGAAAAATTTGAGCGCCTAGTTTTCTCGTCTAATCTGGAGTATTTTAAGCTGAAATACTGGACACAGATACTCTTCAGATACTAACTTGTTCAATTTTGCAGGAGAGTTTTTTTCAAGTTGTAGCAAAACTTAAGTTTTAAATTATATGTTAAACATTTACATAATTGATTTAAAATTATTTTGTTCACCACTACATCTAAGCACTTTATTAGTTCCAATGAAATGTCTATGATTTCTAGTAAAATTAAGTAAGATTTTTTTTAAAGTATAGGCAATATTAATCAAAAGTATATTTTTTTTCTTTAACGCTTTAATAAATCCGTAGCCGAAAGCAGAACAGTTGACAACATCCTTTTAATGATAAATACAAGACTGAAGCCTTCCGCATAGCGAAAAAACTCTTAGATTAAAACTCCAAATTCTTTAGTTGCTCACCTGACTAAACTATTTTAACCATAATTTTCAAATTCCGAAAAACACAATATATAATGACGGTAAAAAATAATTGAATCCATCAAATGATTGTTACGATTAAAACAATATAATTCCAATGAAATATAATACATATTGCAGTTTTTGGAATTAAATAATTGTAGTCTAAATAGTTTAGTCAAGAGATTATCCAAATAATTAACCGAATTTAATATTATATTTAATTAAGCTTAACAACATATTTCTGAAAGTGCATGCTTGTATCAAGCGATTTCTGAATACATTTTTATTAAATTTGAAAAAAAGTTTATGCACAATTCAATTTTTTTTAATAAAAAATTTTCTTGAACAAAATGAATTTGTGAAAAAATATTGGTTCGTCGAATAATATGATTTTCAAAATTATGTGATTCTTTTAATGCTTTAAAGTAGCCTGCGAACCAGGTAAATTTACTCTTGAAAGGGCTTAATATACGGAAATAAAGAACATTTGAATTCTATTCGGAAAATCCGTGATATAGTAAAATGGTTAAAAGATTGGATTAAACTATTTTGACTCTCTATAAAAATACAATATCACGTTCCACAAAGTGGAAATAAACTTTAGAAATCGAGAAACTAAATTGCTAAAAAAAAAGAGAGAGATCCAGTCCGTACCCTTTCTCATACCCATCCAACGCCCCAATTTCTCCTAGAGAAGGAATCATTCGAATTTCGATAAGATGCGGGATTCTGATGTACAATTTCACCGAGTTGTCCCATCGATTTTTTGCCCATAGTCCACTTTACCCCTATAGCTCCTCCTATAGGACTTCTTCCTGTGGTATTTAGGTCGAGCAATTGGAATCCACCAAAGATGCGTGCTCAGGAAAAATGCAGATAATCTTATTTTTTTCCCCAAAGAGTTTACTCGAATTCTCTTCAGAATAGATTGGATTGATTTTTAGAATCAGGCTCTAAAACAAGAGCCAATTAAGAGAGTGAGAATTTGTAAAGCTGAAACGAGAAAAACTTTCGAAGTTAGATTTTGTAATTATCTCAATTAAGGAATCAATCAGAGTTTATCAAGCGAGGCCAGTTTTCTCAGGTAGAAATATAAATTGATTTCTGCCTTTTTGTTTAATTAGTTATTTAATTGATTTCATTAATATTTTTTGCCCATTAAATAAATAGCTCTATTTTTTTGGATGAATAATTCCTTTGAATGTGGTATGAAAAAAATAATTCATTATAATTTTCAGCTTTTCTATTTAAATATTGAACAGTAAGATTAAATCACTTGAAAAAAGAGAAAAATGTAATCGGATTCTATTAGTAAAATAAAAAAAACAATCTAAAGCTAAAATATTGATTCTTTTAATAAAAAGTTCCCTCCATTTTTCTTACTATCGCAGCGTTAAGTATGTATTAATATCTTTCAGCATTTTTTATTTTAATATAGAATTGCAAGATTGAATACTGTACCAAAAACAAATATTTCAATCGGAATATGTAAGCAAAAAAAAGACCAATCTATAGTAAAAACATTGATTCTTTTAATCAAAAGTTTATTTCATTTTTCTTACAATATCAATGTTAAGTATATATTAATATCTTTCAGTTTTTTCATTTTAATATTGAATTGCAAGATTGAATACTGTACCAAAAACGAATATTTCTATCGGAATATGTAAGTAAAAAAAAGACCAATCTATTGTAAAAACATTGATTCTTTTAATCAAAAGTTTATTTCATTTTTCTTACAATATCAATGTTAAGTATATATTAATATCTTTCAGTTTTTTCATTTTAATATTGAATTGCAAGATTGAATACTGTACCAAAAACGAATATTTCTATCGGAATATGTAAGTAAAAAAAAGACCAATCTATAGTAAAAACATTGATTCTTTTAATCAAAAGTTTATTTCATTTTTCTTACAATATCAATGTTAAGTATATATTAATATCTTTCAGTTTTTTCATTTTAATATTGAATTGCAAGATTGAATACTGTACCAAAAACGAATATTTCTATTGGAATATGTAAGTAAAAAAAAGACCAATCTATAGTAAAAACATTGATTCTTTTAATCAAAAGTTTATTTCATTTTTCTTACAATATCAATGTTAAGTATATATTAATATCTTTCAGTTTTTTCATTTTAATATTGAATTGCAAGATTGAATACTGTACCAAAAACGAATATTTCTATCGGAATATGTAAGTAAAAAAAAGACCAATCTATAGTAAAAACATTGATTCTTTTAATCAAAAGTTTATTTCATTTTTCTTACAATATCAATGTTAAGTATATATTAATATCTTTCAGTTTTTTCATTTTAATATTGAATTGCAAGATTGAATACTGTACCAAAAACTAATATTTCTATCGGAATATGTAAGTAAAAAAAAGACCAATCTATAGTTAAAACATTGATTCTTTTAATCAAAAGTTTATTTCATTTTTCTTACAATATCAATGTTAAGTATATATTAATATCTTTCAGTTTTTTCATTTTAATATTGAATTGCAAGATTGAATACTGTACCAAAAACGAATATTTCTATCGGAATATGTAAGTAAAAAAAAGACCAATCTATAGTAAAAACATTGATTCTTTTAATCAAAAGTTTATTTCATTTTTCTTACAATATCAATGTTAAGTATATATTAATATCTTTCAGTTTTTTCATTTTAATATTGAATTGCAAGATTGAATACTGTACCAAAAACGAATATTTCTATTGGAATATGTAAGTAAAAAAAAGACCAATCTATAGTAAAAACATTGATTCTTTTAATCAAAAGTTTATTTCATTTTTCTTACAATATCAATGTTAAGTATATATTAATATCTTTCAGTTTTTTCATTTTAATATTGAATTGCAAGATTGAATACTGTACCAAAAACGAATATTTCTATCGGAATATGTAAGTAAAAAAAAGACCAATCTATAGTAAAAACATTGATTCTTTTAATCAAAAGTTTATTTCATTTTTCTTACAATATCAATGTTAAGTATATATTAATATCTTTCAGTTTTTTCATTTTAATATTGAATTGCAAGATTGAATACTGTACCAAAAACTAATATTTCTATCGGAATATGTAAGTAAAAAAAAGACCAATCTATAGTTAAAACATTGATTCTTTTAATCAAAAGTTTATTTCATTTTTCTTACAATATCAATGTTAAGTATATATTAATATCTTTCAGTTTTTTCATTTTAATATTGAATTGCAAGATTGAATACTGTACCAAAAACGAATATTTCTATCGGAATATGTAAGTAAAAAAAAGACCAATCTATAGTAAAAACATTGATTCTTTTAATCAAAAGTTTATTTCATTTTTCTTACAATATCAATGCTAAGTATATATTAATATCTTTCAGTTTTTTATTTTAATATTGAATTGAATACTGTAATTTGAATACTGTAATAGAATTTATTGAATTGAATAATGTAACAAAAGCGAATAATTTAATAGGAATATGTAAGTAAAAAAAGAACAATCAATTGTAAAAACATTGATTCTTTTAACAAAAAGTTCATTTCATTTTTCTTACAATATCAATGTTAAGTATATATTAATATCTTTCAGTTTTTTTATTTTAATATTGAATTGAATACTGTCATTTGAATACTGTAATAGAATTTATTGAATTGAATAATGTAAGAAAAGCGAATAATTTAATAGGAATATGTAAGTAAAAAAAGAACAATCAATTGTAAAAACATTGATTCTTTTAACAAAAAGTTCATTTCATTTTTTATACGATATCTAATTTAAGTATATATTAATATCTTTCATATTTTTTATTTAAATATTGAATTCTAAGATTGAATCCTGAAACAGAAATGAATAACTTAATCGGAATATGTCAGTAAAAAAGCAATCTATAATATTAACATTGATTCTGTAACAAAAAGTTCATTTCATTTTTCCTACGATATCAACGTTAAGAATATATATTAATATCTTTCAGCTTTTTTATTTAAATATAGAATTAAAAGATTGAATTATGTAATTAAAACGAATAATTTAATTGGAAAATATAAGTAAAAAAAACTATCCATAGTAAAACATTCATTCTTTTAATAAAAAGTTCACTCCATTTTTCTTACGATATCAACTTAAAGTCTTATTGTAATACCAACTGTTAAACAGTAAGAAACAATAGCAATGGATTTTAAACGTATAGTAAGGTTTTTAGTTATTGAGTCAGACATTAAAATAGAAACCAATTAAGAGAGTGAGCATTTAACACTCTCTTAATTGTTAAAACAAAGGAAAAAACACTTTTTTCAGCCAAATCTCGTAATTATTTCAGTTAAATAAATACATCGGTGTTTATTAAGCAAGTCCAATTTTTTTAAAGTCACATCTTGATTATTATGAATTAATATAATTATTTTTTCTTACTTATTTTTAAGTTTATTTAAAGCCATTGCTTTTAATTAAACTGTAAATCGTTTATTGTAAAACAATTTTAAAAAGAAAACGGCTTCATTCTTACAAATAAGAATCGACATTACATATACATTATTTATATGCAACAATTTCACTCATGCATTATAAAACTAAATTTGATTGTTAATTTTAACAAAGTCATTTCCAAAGCGGTTCAGTAAAAATTACCTTGATTTTAGGTGCTCCCATACTGCCAGACACACAGTAAATCTTACTATTTTCTGGCAGTTCTTGCACACATTTTTTGTCTTAGTTTAAATACTTGATATAAGATAAATACTGCGTATTCAAAAATACATGTTTCTAAGTTTACAAATTTCCTTTGTGACAAAAGGTGCGCTTAATCGCTTGGTTTATTAAAAAAAAATCTCTTCAAAAGTTGTCAAATTTAGAGCAAAGGATTTCTAATTAAAATAAGGTTAGATGAAATAATATAATCTTCCTTCAAAGAATGAATTGCATGCGCTTAGAATATGAATTGTCAGCAAAATAATATTCTGAAAAAATTCAACACCTGATATGCTAAGTATTTTATTAATTTCTAAAGTATTAAATATTACAGTGCCTTTATTTCTGAAACATTTCATTAAATATAAGAAAGGGGATGAAATAATTTTCTCAATGGAACTGTCTGAGCTTATAAAGCGAATCCAAGTTTGCTCAGATATTGGTAAAAGTAAATTGGTTTCTTTATAGTTATTTCAATACATGAAAAAAAAAATTCGAAATGAGCATTAGTTCCTCTTTCAAAAAATTATATTTAATTTTCTGTTTTCTAATTTAAATCCTAGTATATAGAACTTAATCCCAATATACGAAAAGGGCAAAAATTATGTATAAAATAGGTATTAAAGTACATACACAGAAACCTAATCCTTAATGAAACTATATAAAGATGTAAATAAAAATTGTTATAAAAATAATTGTTAAAAATAGTTATAAAAATATCAATTTCATTTCAATATAAATGTTCCGAAGAAATTAAGTATCTAATTTCCTAAGAATTTCAAATTAATTTTTTAAAAATAATAATGCCTTTATTTATCAAATCTTTCTGCGAAACAATAAATAAAAAAATTGGGGAGGATTTGTAATACTAAAATAAAATTTTTAAAAATAGATTTCGTAGTTTTCTCAATTAAGCAGTCAATCAGAGTTTATAAGGTAAACACGAGATTCTTAAAGTTTAAAATAAAAATTGACTTCTTCCTGGTTACATAGTTTATTTGAATTTAATAAGATTTCTTTTAATAGGACTGAAATTCTACTTTAATTTAATGTTTGCCTAATTGGAAGTAGTTTTTTTTTAAATAAATTTTTTTCTATTCTTTCAGTTTTCCATTTTATACATAGACTTTTAAAAAAGATTCTTCCCAAATGAGCCAATAAATTGGAATTTACCATAACTATTGAAAAAAAAGCAAATCACTCCTTACAAGAAAAGATATTTAGTATTTACTTCAATTTAATTAAAATCAATCCATTTCACTTTAAATGCTCGACATGAAATGAAAATATTTGGATTAAAAAATAAAAATGAATCTTTTGAAGGTTATAAGTTATAAGGCATTTTCTTTGAAACCCAATTAAAAATGGAACATTGTGTTTTTGTTCATCACACATTTCTTTACCTCTTTTGCTTTACCCCTTACTCTCTTAAGCATTTTTCTTAGTTAACTTCCATTTTAATCTCTTAAATTTATCTCTATGTAAGCTAGAAGCTAATTCTTTCATCTTGATGTCTTCCGGCTTTATGTTTTAAATGCTTCAGGAATTTTCTAGAAGTAAACAAATGGAAATGTCCGTTAAGAACAGTTTCAGTAAATTCGCTCCAGAATTTTAAGTTTCTCTATTTGTAGCGGAGTGATTTTTGTATAGATAGAGAGATAGTTTTAAGAAAAAATGACAATTTAGATGTTCTAGTTATTTTCACATGAAACTGTAACAGATTCTAAGCGGATGTTACTGGATGATGATTTTTTTAACATTCTGCTTATGAATTTACAAAACTTTACACTTGATTTATTTTGAAAATTTCACTTGGTGAATTTCTAAAAGTTGTAATTCCTCAGGCAATAGCATTTTTTGCTCTCACCAGATAAAAAAAAGGAAATAAGAAGAATGAAATTAAATTCTTGAAATCGATTTTGATTGATTTCTACATTTTTGGTTTTGTGATGCCAACTACCCTAGAAATATAATTAATAATTGTTTCCTATACCCACCCGTGTTAACATTTTGCCAATTTAGGCATTTACGGGGTAAATTTGTCGGCCACTTTTTCATGGGCCCCATATAAGATGGACCAACGTTGCTCCCACAATAAGGACAGATAGTACAGAGAATGAAAGAACTTCCATGCCTTGCCCGGTATTCGAACCCAGAACCCTTTTGATGCAAGGCCTGTTCCCTGACCCCTACACACTCCGGTCGGCAAAACTCTTTTAATTTAAGAACCAGTAAAATAAAAAAGTTAATCATATTTAAAAAGAAACAGCAAAAGCCACTTTTACTCTTTGGATTCATTTTTTCACAATTGGATTCTTGTAAGTGATGCCATGGAAGAGTCACAAAATCAGTTTTGACGCACACTCGCAGGAATCCAACTAAATTTAATCCAAAAATTGATTCAGCGGAGTAATAAAACTAAGCCTTAAAGCGTTCACGTTAACATCCCACGCACAACCACGTGATAAGGCAACACACGAATATGCAATTAATTGCAAGTACCTTATTCCTATTGAAATTACGCAGAGTTTTTAAACTGCTTAGATTATTTATAATCATAGTTTATTTAAATCACAAAAATATATTTATTTCACAAAATATATTTATTCACCAAAACCTTTTAAAAAATAAGATCTTAAATACTTTAATAGTCAATGAAATAACTAATTCGTATTCATAATGTAACAGCCTAATTTCGTTAATAGCTTTTTTGCAGTTAATGTCGAAGTGAAACAGACATTTTAAAATACTCAGATTGTTTATAATATATATATCAAGACGTTTAATTAAAATATAAGTCATGGAAACTAACACCAAAGGTGTGATATTTTTATTTATTAACCCACAGAATGTAATAGCTATAATATATTCGTTAAATAGTTAAGGATAAAGTTTAATAAACCTAAGAACCATGAAAACTGCCACGAGACACGCGATACTAATTTTTACACTTTTATTTATATTGCCTGGAAAATAAATTTACATATCATGCAGCTTCCATAGCTTGCTAAAATAAGGAAATATACACCAAAATAAACTAAATAAGAACATTAACAGCCAATGAAATAACTGAATCGATTCAAAAAGAAACAGCCACATTTCTAAAGCCAGTTTTATTACTTTAATAGCTTTCTGGCAGTTCATGTTGAGGTTAAACTGACTTTTTAAAGTACTTAGATTATTAGCAAAGCCATAATAAACAATTTCCTTCCTGTGTTGTAGTTGCATAGAATTTTTCTGGCGCGTGATATCGTTAAAATTCATAACGCGTGAAAATGATAGTAACACTGAATAGCAATTATCCCAGACAAGCTTCATCGTGGTTTTGTGGAAGGCATTAAACCGTATAAGTTCAAATATCGTCACGATCCAAAGCACTAACAAAATTTCCCTTTATGGTTGCCATTTTGATGAAAAGTATCTAATAAAAATGGCGAACTGCTTACGTATCCAAATCATGAGGGACGTTTCGGGAATAGGAACAAGAGAACGGAACGAGAGCATAAAATTCGTTCCGTCTGGGTTCGAGATTGGAATGGCGTTTCTAGAAACATCGATTCCAATCCGCATGTAAAGTATCAACAAAACCTGAATGGAAGGTAGGAAAAAATAAATAGTCAACCGAAAGTTCAACATAAAATTTTTATTTCCGACCTTTAAAGTCGCGTCCCGTTATATTTCGCTTGGGAAGTCGTAAAGAAATTTGGGAGCGATTGCCAGCAAATACTTCTTCTGGAAAATGTCTGCCGATGAAAACACTTACTGCGGAAGGCTTTCAAATATTGAGTTGTTATTTGCTCAATAAATGATGTTGGTTTAACAAAGAAGAGAATGCCGAACGATCAATTTTTAATATTTTATTTCATGATTTTTTAGTATTGAAGGCAGTTTTAATTGTGTTAATCAGATATTCGTATAAAAGTTCTTATGTCATTGCTGGAATAAATAAGAAATAGAATATTTGGCGAAGATAAATTTAATTAGAAGTGATAATTAGATTTCAAGTTACTTTAGTAATATCTCATGCCCGTTTTGCTTAATTCACTTCAAACTTAGTTTATACCATTGTATTATGAAGCACTTAATAACGTTTTTGACAAAAGAAACGTACTATTTTAATAAATATTTTTATTTACACTGTGACGTATATTTTTTACTATTTTTATTTACCTGTTGAGAGCTCTGAAGACGTCAATAAAATATTAGTAATTCAATTGGAGTAAACATGTTTTGTCGAGACATTTTTAAACTACTTTTTCTATTTATTTTTTTAAATTGAAACACTTATTTTATTTTATTTTATAACCGTCGTTAAACAGCAGACCCAATTCTTTGGTTTACGACTACTAATGTTCAACTCAATAGCCTTGTAACTTTGAAACCAAACCAAAGACAAGGGAACTCTTGGTTCAAGTATTGGGAGGAATTTGCCTTCATGAAGGACTCTTTGATGCAACTAACCCTCATTTGTGTTACACGGAGAGAAAAACCAAGAAAGCCTCACACGGTTAGCCTGGCTACAAAGGGACTCTAACCTATGATCCATCTACCACTGAGGACATTTCACGACAGCACTGTGATGAGTTCGAGCCGGGTGTGCAATTCCTATCAACCAGCCATCGCTGGAATTCGAACCCAGTTTACCTTATTGGAAGGCTAACGCTTTATCCCCTAAGACATCACAGCTCTGAAACACTTATTGACAAATTCGACTTTTTGAAAGCATATATTTATTCCATTTGAGATAAATCAGATGTTTCCTATGATGGATTTAAGATAATATTTAGGCCGGAATAGCCTGGTTAGTAGGGCGTTGGGCCCATGTAAAAGAGATCATAAGTTGCCGAGCGAAGACTTCCCGTGTAGTAAATACTGACTGGTGCACATAAAATTTGTCGGATCACAAAAAACTCCATGTTCCCATAACAAATCAATTCCTCTGGGACTACTGAATTGAAGATCAAAAGTTCAAGTCAAATTTACGATCTGTGGATGAATGAATAGGCCACACAATAAACGGGCAGTGACGTGTCTGGCTGAAGTTGTATCCTTGGCCATAGATTTTTTTTTAATAACGGCTGGTTTTGTTCTTCGCCTTAGAAGATGCCGGAAGTGTTGCTCATTTATCGTTACCCAGTGGGCACCTGTGAACCAAATTCACGGAGGCGGGCAACATTACCCACGCCACACTGCCACAAATACCGTTCATAGGGTGGGCCACTTTCATACATTCACACATCAGAAGACAACATAGAGAGAGAGAAACATCCATGCCCAGAGCGGGATTCGAATCCGCTGCCATTAGCTTCGCAGTCAGGTACGCTAACCACTCAGCCACCTGACCGGCCCTTGGCCATAGATAACACCACTGAATAAGAAAAAGCGCACCCTCTGCCTTAAAATTTGCTTGGTTTCACCAAGCAGGCTTGTTGGAATTGACAAGTGGCATTAGGAATAACTAAAGGGTTTGTCCATTGATTTGGTAATTGGCGCATATTGGCACCGTTGTATTTCTTAATTATGAAGGGAAATTGTTTTGTGTCTTAATGAATATAATTTAAGCATATTTAAATGGAAATCCCTTTTTAATAAAATTTCTATGCTTGATCTTAAGTAGGTAAAATAGGCACAAAAAAGAATCCTGCTGTTCTCGAAGTATTGTACTCAAGTATAAGTATCGAAGTATTAAACCTTAACTTCAACGCATTAAAAAAAAAAAAAAAAAAGAAAAAAAAAAGAAAAAAAAAACTATGTGAATTGATTCACTGATTTTCAATTTTTTAACTAACGTTATTATAACAGAAGTTGAAACAATACTCCTTTGTATTAATTTTTATACGCTTTAATATTGTGGTAAATTTAAGATAAAATGTGTAATATTACATTCAAGAAACAAATAAATTTAGATTTTTATATATTTTTACAGCTAGGAATTCCCTTCGTAATTACTTATACATATTTTTCTCTAATAATTATTCATAAGTTTATAAAAATATGACCAAATATTACAAAAATAAGGACATAATGTAAGGGAAATTTCGATTCCATAAGGGGAAAGAAATCTATGAAATTTCCATAAAGGGAAAAAAGTGTACATCGTGGAATACTTTTTTAGGTTTAAAAGAGAAAACCAAACCAATCCCTATCATGACTATTATTTAAAAATTTTAAAAAATATGCCTTATGGCCATTTTCCCAAAAATAAATAAATAAAACAACATTTTCACGGGGATATAAATTGTACATTGTGTGAAAAAATTACTTGTTTCAACTTGATTATGAAACCATTAAATAAGGTTTTTGTCATATTACTAATCTTATGCAATAATTAGAGTAATAAAGCAGCACGCGAATAAATCATTAAATGTTAAGATTATAGGATTTACTAGAAGCACGCAATCTACTTGCTAATTATGGCTTTCATTGCTATTTAATAATATAATGAATAGCTGATACAATACAACATCATTGAACTATCCTTACAGGAATTTTAAACACATTTTTTCAAATGTTATTAGAAGTAGCAAAATTGACGTATACAAGCTTACAAGAAGTATCCGTTCTTGATTATTTTTTAAAAAACTTTTATTCTTGGTCTTAGTTATTTTATTCTTAGTTAGACTCTATGTTAATCTTAGTAAATTCAGTTAAAATTATTGTATTGAAGGTCGAATGCGCACGAATTAATTCACGTCCGTGCAGAGTAAAGTCAACTTAAATACTCATAACTTTGTATAATATTTAATACTGTTGCTCAAAGTTATTTTAAGCTAATTTTGCTAAGTAAATTTCTGATACTAATTTTAGTAACAATGTTTAATGCTTAGGTGCAAAATTTTGAGCCATAATACACTTGTTTCAGTGAATTTTGAATCGTATATTTTAATGGTGAATACTCGCATTAAGTTTTTTAAAATGATCTATGTCTTTATCGACTTAGTAAGTATCATGTTTGCTTGTAAACTCTGAATTTATAATTACAAATATTATTATTACTTTTATTGAGTTGAGGAAACATTTCAGTCACGGAAAGTTCACGGTTTGTCACAAAGCATGTGATTTCATGACGAAAAAAATCTCAATATTAACGAAATATACCCCAAGAATTCCTAAATAGTCAAAAGTGGGAGTTTTATTACTAAGTGTGTGGATGAAACAGTTCTACTATTGCTTACCATTGTAATTTTTTATATTGGAAAGATGAATGCCACGATGTGTTTGGGTATTTACTCAGTGTACCAAATTTCTTTAATATATATATATATATATATATATATATATATATAATGTATATATTGAGAGAGAGAGATGAAACTATAATTCAAATTGAAATAACGTAAAATTTATTTTGTAAAATATTAAGTGTGGACATTACTTTATTACAGTATTATGGCGAAATATTGTTACGATAAAAATTGTGAAAATAATGCTTTTCGACATCTGCTTTCAGTAAAATAATTGCAAAAAAAACATATGATTAAGTCAGTTGAAATGAAAGAACACGTGCATATTCATCCACCGCATAAATGCAGAAGGCAAATTTATTCGTAAGAAAGAAGCTAAAAAATTACATTTTGTACTATTTTGTACTATAATTGTATTTTGTACTATTTTTGTAAAATATGAATAAAAAAGATTGTTCATCAGTTTTCTCTTGCAGTACAATAGCGAAATGTGTTTTTTAGAAATAAAAATTGTGTATAATGTTATTTTCTTGAAAGTACTTTAAAAGTTGAAGTTCTTTTTCATTAAATATTAAAAATAAATATTGGTTAGTAATCTACTTTTCATAGAGTGCAGTAAATAATAATTGACATTTAAACCAAAACTATGTTAAAACTGTTATAAATTTTAAGTTTGTGAGTGATTTACATATTTTTATTAACTATGTATTAAACATATATGATGTTATGTTTAATCTAAATTGTTATGGCTAATACTCTTGTAATTTTTTTTATTACTTTAAAGGAATAATAGCTGTTAAATTTGAAAAGTTTTATAATTTTCCTTATGGCAATACAACAGTCGCATGTTATCAATACCTCTGGGGGTACTGATCCAGGAGTTCCCTTGTCTTCTGGATTGGTTCAAAATAGTTGAGCATGGGTAGGCGTAAACCTAAAACTGGGTCTGCTGTTCAACGACGGATATCAAAGAAATAGTCTCATGTTCTAAAATATGTTTTTTAGAAAAACGTTCAAAAATATTTGTATAATATAGTTGTTTGAAGTTTTTTATATTTTTTTCCCATCAAGCAAAAAAAAATTTTTATTTGGTATCAATCTTTGAGAATATTCGATAAAAACGATTTTTATATGCAAAGAAATATAAAATGAATTTGAAAATAGAATGAATTCGGGAATGTGTTAAAAATATTATAAATTTAATGTCGACGAGCGAGTTTTGTCTCTGAGATTCTTTAAATATTTTTACCATCTATGTTTTATGTATATGTTGTGGCGAAAAATATTTGCTATATAGCACGCCTAAGTAACGCCTTATGAAATCTGCTTACACGAAGATAATCGCTTGGATATCTAGGGTGATGTCAGTCCGAACGATAGAACGCGTGCATATTTGATCATAAAATCTGTGTAAGGGACATCCCTAATTGAGGCGAACAAGAAAAAGCAAAACATCTGATTATTTTTAAACAAGGTCCTACATGATGCACAATTCTTTAGATCCATCCGTTGTTGAATCACATTAAAAACCGACACGTTCTTCTTAGCATGCGAAACAATAATTTACCCGGGTAATCGGGGCTACTCTAAGCTTCACGTGATATCACGAAATCGCACATTTTGCCCCAGCTTTTGTATCCATTACCTTCGTCACGCTAGAAGAAAACGCAACGTTTGGCACGTGATGTCCCGCGGAAATGCAAAGTAGGTATGGAATATCTTGGATTGAAATGCAATATGCCGTGGAATGCTTCCCTAAAGAAAACGTTGGAATTTGGCAGAAATCTTCATGTTCGAAAGAAAAGAAGGAATGTGTTTATTCTTTATTTGAAAGTAACTAAATGAAGATTTTGTGACTTTTTTTATTACAATCTGAAGTTATTTAGAAACTATTTTAAACTGGCATGTATCTTAAGACGTGTATCTAACTGACACGTATCTTTATATCTTGACATCATCTAAAAAATATTTTTGTTTTATAAATAATTTATTATAGATTGCCAATCTACCAGTGAATCATTTCACTTAATAGCAAAAATTTGATTTTAATGAAATAATAGTTTTACTGTTGTTATATAACGGAATTTATGTACCTTTAAATACTGTTACTATTTTCCTTGTTTATGGAAGGAAATTAATTTTTAATTCACGTATTCCTGATACTAAATTTCATAAAATTAATTATATATTCTATGTGCGAGGAGAAATAAAATCAGAAATTATGTATCTAAGCAAGAAGTTGTCAATGTTTTGTTATTTCCAGATCAGAAAAAGATAGTAAATTTGAATAAAAATTAGCATCTGAAATCAGGTTGAAGAGAAATACAATTATTTTAAATACGGTGGGTATTAAATTGAAATTATTATCGCATTCTTTTAGTGATAATTATTTTACATACAACTCACAATATCTTGATTTAAGTCCTGCTTAAATGTTTCTAAAAAGAAGATAAAAAATAGTTTCAAAACGAAAGCCTTCTTGAGTATTTTTTCCATTGCTATCAAATCAAATCCTATATATTTTTGCACTATTTTTTTTCCTAGATATATTTTTTAAAATTTTTCAATTAATTTTTTCACTATATTTTTCTGATAACTTTAATTAAATGACATTAATTAGTTATTTTTACTAAAAAATTCAATACTAACATTAAAGATTATCTACTAATGGTACTTTGGTTGCAGACACACAATGAATAAAGAAAAAAACGCTTTGCAATTTCAAATTGCAGGTTTTCCTGTGAAGAAAGAAAAATAAATGGTTTTGGTATTTAATGGAAAAGCTGTGCGCACGAGAGAAATTTCACTGTGATATTATCCCACGGGATCAAAGTTTTGGATAATTAAAAGAAACTATTTTATTAATTATAATTTATTTAATAAGATTTTTTTTGAAAATAATATTTAAAGCTATTTTAACTTTAAGTTCAATCCTTCATAAAAAGTTAAGTATTTAACTTAGAGTATTAAGAAAAATACGTTAACAATAAATCATTGCATAATCTAAAATAAGAATGGTCGATTCGAAATGTTTTCCTGTGTTAAAAATGGGCTGGAAAATGTAAATTAAGTGAAATAATTAACTTAAGTGAAATACTTAACATAAGTTAAGTTTTTAAATCTATAAGAGTGCCGTCATTTCAAAACAAAAAAAAATTACTTTTGATTTGATTAAAATGTTCAACTAGAAAAATTAACCAATTGTATTTTCTTAAATCAAATAAATTTTAGAAATAACACATTGGTTTAAAAACCCTTTTATTGATTAATAAATTGCTTTAATTAGCAAATAAAACTAGAAACGTTTCTATATAAATAATACAGGTATGAAAGTATCATTGAATGTTTTAAGAAAGAAAAATGTTAATAATTGCAATAGAATTTACAATAAACAAACTGAATTATCAGTTAATTAATAGTAATTAAAGCTTTTTTAACCGGTGAGATTTAGTTTGTCTAGTTTGGAAAGGCCAAATACAATTTTTGTGATAAAGCTATGCATGATTAAATCGAAATGAAAAGGAATTTAACCATCCGAAGAATCAAAAAAATTAGAAGGAAATAATAAATGCTGTTTTATTAATCTCTTTAATAACGTAATTAATAAAAATGAATTAACAAAACCTATTATTTTGGAACTAAAGGAATATCACATAATAAATTAAATAAGTGTGTAAACTTACTGTAACACATTGTAACTCTAAAATGTAACAAGGGGAAATATTTTATTCGGTAATGTGATCGCATGAGCTTAGCATTATGCACTTGAACTTAATCGGGCAGAAAACTCTCCTTTACCTGATCTATGACCATTTATCGAATATCACTTTTCTAAGGACACTGCAGATCAGATAGAAGCTGCTGTTTAATCACTGATCTTAAGGATATTAATTTCGTGGTAAGAATATTAATTTTACGTTTAAGGGAAATTTAATTCAATAAGTTTTAGGATAGTTTAACAAATTTAATATAAGAATTTCAGGAATTAATTTAAGAAAAGAGATCCCCTTACCTATACTAGCTTAAAAAGCTGTTTATTGTACAAAAAAATAATGGAAAAATAATAATAAAACAGAACTGTTTAATAATTTTTATTCCAATAACCAGGTTATTTCATATTAATGCCGACCGGTCTGTGTAGGGGGCAGGGAACTGTCCTTGCATCAGAAAGGTCCTGGGTACGAATCCCGGGCAAGGCATGGATGTTTCTTTCTCTCTCTGTGTGTTCTATGCTCTTTCTCCTTTGTGTGTGAATGTGACCCGCCCTATAAACGGTTTGTGGTTGTGTGAATGGCATGACAGAAGTCAAATTCCTGGCCATAGATGGCGCCACTGAAAAACAATCGCACCCCCACTGCCTAAACAGGCTTACGACAAAAACAAATCTTATATTAATACGCAAATTAATAATGCGAAGTTATGCCTAATTATTCAAACAGAATGAAATCCTTCGAAATCAGAACGAAATAATATTTTTTCTGAACAAAAATGACTGTTTTTGACATATTTATATTTTTGACCCCCAAATTAAGGAAGGTAGCAGCAATCTGGAAAAAATGGGTACAGTAAGATAGTGATTGATATTAGTTTTCGTAATGATGATTCCAATTTTCCTCTTATGTCTGAAAAAATTTAAGAGACTAGAAAATTCTTTGAACAAAAATTTAAACACGCTTATTCAAAGATAAATTTGAATATCTTAAGAAAAGTTCTTAATCAATAATGGATGAGGTAAAATATACGTATGATGTTTAATAAACCATATTGCAATTGAACCATAAAATATTATAAGTATTCATTTAATATTTTAGTTTCTTTTTACTTAATTTTATAATGTTTCAAAGTTTTTTGAAAGGTAAGACAAACTATTTAAATAATTTAAATTGAAATTGCTGGTTTGGAGCAAATTTTGCATTTTGATATTTTAAATTGCGTAGACTAAAATGTCTAAACTTTACTATTTAGAATAATGTCAGCCGTTATAAATAAATGAATAAAAATTAAATTTTTTTTTAAAACTCTGCTTTGCTTGAAATTAGTTTTAACTAAACAAATTCCTCAGTTTTTATTCAGAAATTTTAGATTGTCGTAAATAGTCAAGGAGATAAGGGGAATTATGCTATGTAAATCATGTAAATGATCTGAAATTTTGTAGGTTTTCCCATCTGATCTAGTGGATCCATAATTTCCTATTGCGACTACCCTTCCATGTAATTCGAAGGTAAAGAATCCAAATCCATGAAAAATCCGAGAATGAACTTTATATCAATTTATATCAAAAATTGTGGTCTCTAATTAATTTCCACATTTAAATTCAATCTCTCTATCTCTCACGCATTAGTAAGTTAAAATCTCATCATTGAATTAAAAGTAATTAATGTATTATTTTCTTCGTTTTTTCAAACTGCACACATTTAAAAAAAATATATCAATGAATAGTAAAATAAAATCATGATTGTTATTATTAAAACTACTACTCAAGATTGACATTTATAGTATATTAAACTGAAACAAATTTGACAAAACATAAAATAAAATATAATTTTTAAAATGACTGGAATTTCAAATGAACGATTGTCTAATATTATGAGTAAGTTCTTTAAATTTAATAAATTTTTAAAAGTACATATGAAATTTAGGGTATACAAATATCTCATTTTGAATTATAAAATTTTAACTGACAAACCGTGAATTTTGAAAGGAATCTCACACAAATTTTGAAAGAAATCTCACACAAATTTTGAAGGAAATCTCACACAAATTTTGAAAGAAATCTCACACAAATTTTGAAAGAAATCTCACACAAATTTTGAAAGAAATCTCACACAAATTTTGAAAGAAATCTCACACAAATTTTTAAAGAAATCTCGCACAAATTAGTTTATGGGTAATACAATTTAACCAAAGTCATATCTCTAAAAAGTTAGTACTTTTACAATTGCTTATTAGTTCGTGAAAATCCGATCATTAGATTAAATGCTAGATGCAATTTTTTTTAAAATTTTTTTTTACGCAATGAACTTAAGGAAAAATCCGTGAAATATTTTATGAGTTTAAAAACTTTCATAAACTAACTACACATAGTATGAATAGCCTACGAATTCTTTAGAAATAGTGGTGGATGAAAATCTACTAAATTGAATTTATTAAACCAAGAATCACCTTAATAAACTACCACATGGAAATATTTATTCGCTGTCCGGATCAAGTTCCCATCCCTGTGTATATAAATAAAACTATTTTTGTGTGATCTATATTGCATTAATATCTTCAAACCATTTTAGTGACGATAATAATATAAAAAAATTTACATTTTACTTGAATTATGTGTTTCTGATAGTCAACCCCAATAGCTCAAGTGCGGAGAGGACGGTTGATTCGCACCCCAAATTATAACAAAGCGTAAATTTATATTGAAATAAAAACATGAAATTGAATACTTGCTACAATTTGTTACAATTAACTATGACATTATTTTTTTTCAATTTTTAACAATTATTTCTAAAATAATATTTACAAACAGACGCAACTAAAGCTGTTATAGTAAAAAAAAAATCAAATATTTTGTTTCAGATGAACACTTTATTTTCAATAAGAAAAACAATTGCAATATTTGTTTTTAATCTTCTATTACCGAAACTATTAATTATTTCTCAACGCCATCAATTGAAAAACATTTGCTGGAAAAATGCTTTTTTCATTTTCATAATTCACATAATATTCTTCATAAAAATATATGGATTACTAATTTTCATTTCCGTCTAAGTTAAACAAAGTTTCACGCTGTTATGCAATTATTAGAGATCAATGACTTGTATGCCTTAGATTTGAATAGAAACGAATTTGATATAGCATTACATGATTTCTTAAGTATCTTTGATTATTACTAACAACAACAATCTAAAAAAGAATACAGTATATAACATTGGATCCAAGAGGGCTAAGAGGTAAGTGAAAGATTGTAAACATTAAAAACATTGGATCAAAAGGTAAATTAGACAAGCAAAAGCAATTAAAACGTGATAAAACATTGAAAACATTGATATTGAACCAACAGGCTTCCAGAATATTAAAATATAAAAATATCATTGAACCAAAAGGGCTCCAAAGTTAAAAACGAATAAATAGCATTGAAGTGAAATTAGTAGAATTAAAAGAAAGCATTAAAAGCATTTATCTGTTTGTGGCAGGGCAGGTGGTCGCTATGCAACCCCGAGAGATGTTAATTTGGTGCAAAGATGTAAATTTGATTCATATGAAGAGGGTCCATGAGATCGTCTGGTGTCATTCTATCTACCAGGGTACGTTTAATAATCTCAGTGATAGCATATTTTTGTGCGTTAGATCGGAACCAAAGAGTCAAGTCGTTCATATTATGAAAGAGATTTCCTCGGAGTGTCCGGAATTTGTCACATTCGGCGATTAGGTGTTTAAGAGATTGATATTTTCCACAGTATTTACAGCTGGCTGTAGCTTGGAATAGCCTAGCTTGATGCTCGCTGAAAACTCCGTGGCCCGTGAGAAATTGATAAAGAAAGAAATCGCTGGAGAGTCTATTCTCCTTGACCATTGGGTAGAAGATATAGGTATGTCTCCCATTTGTTGTGGTTGACCACCTGTCCTGCCAGATTGCGTTGCTTACCTGCCTCAGTCTGTAATTGATTTGTGGTTTTAAAAGAGGATAATAGTGATCAACCCCGCCAAGAAGAGTGCCTTGTTTGGCAAGTGCATCAGCTTCCTCGTTGCCAATGTTCCCAGAATGTGCCTTTACCCAGTTGAGACAGCATGTTTTATATTTGACCACGTTCTTAATTTCTTCCACAAGTGGGTCATTCGGATTTGAGTTTTCTAGCGACTGCAGCGAGGATTTAGAATCAGAGAATAAATTAAATGCATTAATATTTTCAACGTTTGCCCATGTGATTGCAAGTTTGATGGCAGTGAGTTCGGCGGGGTATACACTTGCATCGTTATTAAGTCTAGCACAGTGTTGATAAATGGTGTTGTTATTAAGCTTCACCAAGAAACCACAGCCCACTCTATCCTCGGTCAACCCTGTATCCGAATTTGTTATTTGTCTTCTACTGCCATCAGTATAGATTTCATAACCCACACCCCTCGGTGAGCTGTAGCCCCTTTCTATCATCTTGAGATCCAAGGGATTATGGTGTACTGGGGTATCTATCGGTAAGGCATCTAGTTCTCTGATTTGGAAGTCGCTATCGAAAATGATTTGCTTATCTCGCGTCCACCGATGTTTCTTTATAGTACAAGTCTGTCTAATTTTTAGGTCTATGGAGGGAATACCAGCAAGAATTTGGAGAGCCTCTGTGCTGGTGGTGGAGTAGCATTTGGTGATATTTAGAAGGGGGATGCGCTGTATGGAGTTCAACTTCTTATTAATTTTTACGTTATTTTTATACCATACAGAGGCTCCGTAAGTGATTTATTTCTCAATAGCTCGGCGATAAATATGTTTCAGAATGTTTGGGGACAAGCCCCAGGTGGCTCTACTGAACTGTTTCATTTTGTTGTAAAAGATGACGACATCGGACTTTAACTGCTCGAGATGTTGCATCCAGCTCAACCGAGGGTCAAAAATCACGCCAAGATATTTAAGTGTTTTTACTGGTTTAATATTGGCAGTAGTTGTGCCAGCCATTTTGATACGCGGTTGCCTTCTAAGACATTTGGCGTCTTTAAGAAATGTGATCAAATTTGTCTTTTCAGGTGCGAAAACAAGGCTGTGTTCCCTGGCCCAGTCCGTGAGAGACTGTATAATATCTGTGCCTATTTTGTCGATTCTATAGAGTATTGAATGCTTCATCAGTAAAAAGACGTCATCGGCGAAAGCAAGCAAACTGCAATCATAATAGTTAAAATTGACGATCAATGAATTAATGAGTATGAACCATAAAATGGGTCCCAGGGACGAGCCCTGGGCTACCCCTACATTGGTTGGTGATTCTATAAGAACATCATTTCGATTAAAACAAACATATTTATTGTTTAAAAAATCAAAAACCACCGACAGCACCGAGTCGCCAAAACACAAACTATTTAATTCCTGCTTAAGCAGCCTCCAACTGGCAGAGCCGAAAGCATTTTTAATGTCCATGGCGACGCCCACTGTATGTTTACCTTCGTGTTTAGCAGCTGTGACATAGTCCACAACAAATTTAAGCGCGTCATCCGCTCCCCTGCCTCTCCTGAAACCAAATTGATTTTCATGTAAGATATTATTGCTTTCTAAAAAATAGATTAATCTCTCAGCAATCAACTTATCCAAAATTTTACCCCAGGTAGAGAGCAGAGAGATTGGACGATAGCTCTGCGGTAATTGAGGATTTTTGCCATTCTTGGGAATCAGGCAGACAGAGGCTTTTTTCCAAGCATCTGGAAAGGAACCCAATTGAAGACATTTGTTCAATACCGATCTGAACCAGTGTTTATTACAGTAATACTTCAAACGATTTAATTCAAATTTTGTATTTTTCATAATAAAATTACATTATTAAGAACGGTATAAACATTTCTATGCCTTACAATTCACAGTTTTTTTCGGCAATTAAATAAAAAAAATACAAGTATTTTTTGCATGGACGATCTTTGCATAAACGAATATGATTTATAACTGTAAGCAGGGAATCCTTAATCCCCTTAGAAAATTCTCGAGATATGGCAAAATTCGCAAAAGGTATTAACATTAAGGGGCCCAAACAATAGACCACTATCCTCACCATATTATTAGGGCTATATTTCTTAGATTGCCCTATATTTTGAAGAGCTGAAATTTAAAGCCGTCAAATCAAAAAAAATGTTTATTCAAAGAAATAGCATTTTTTTGTCTGATTTTTGAACCCGAAATATCGTCTGTACTAATTAATTAGCATATTTAAGTTCACCTCATCAAGCGATTAACATTGAATACGTGAGGATCCAATCATAAGATAAAAAATTATTCTAGGTGAATCATTGTGTACATCTTTTAAAACAGAATCCTTTTAGTTTCATTAATATAAAACAATTTTATTTTCTAAGCATTCTGCACAGGGAATAAATTGATACACTACAGTTACAAAGAGTAAACAAAAGGAATTTTATATAAGTAAGAAAAACAAGAAGGTATAAGATGCGTGGTAAAAGATTCGATGATAAATAGATAAGCTAGAGTTAGTAGTTATATTTGGATAAATATTGATAAATACGATTACATAAGAGTAAATGATTTGTTAACTTTAATATTCATGGGTTAAGTAAAATAAATAATAATGCTCTATTGTATTTTAAATAATGATTATAGACATGAATAACGTAGAAAATATTCTACTATAACTATAATCGGTTGGTTTACTTAGTTTTTCTGCATTATATAGAAATTCGTTCGCTTATTTATTGTTAAAATATTCGCGAAAAACTCAAATGGGGAAAATATCTAAAGCATTTTAAAATCTGCATGAAAACATTCTAAAGTTGCATTAAGAGAATTTCAGGAAGATAGCAAATGATAAAAATAAAGTAAATATTTAAAATAATGCTGAAGTAAGCAGGCAGACAGAGAAATGATTGTGAGAAAATAAATATACATCGCCTTGTTAATATTTTAAAATTTGTTTTTCAAGCTGTGTTTAAACTACAAGCTAAGAGTTAAAAAGGCAAAGTTAAAAAATATAACAATTGTCATACATTTTCAAAAAATTAATATTTAATACTCTATTTTCTCCGTTCTGACAATATATTTCTTTCGTGTTTTATTTAATTTTTTTCGTATTTTAGATCAGCTTAACATTTTTAAAGTTTAAACGCAATTTAATTTGCATGTACATTGAAGAACAACACAGGAAGCCGTTAATATGCACTCTAGCCGATTATCTAGGGTAGTCCGTTAAAGTGCGAAAACAATAATTTTTTACGATTTCTCTAAGTAATATACGCATTTACGTTTTCAGTAACAGAATATCTTAAAAGTACGTCGCCCTCATTTTATCAATTTATTTGTTGGTTTTTTGATGTTATTTATGGACTTGATTCTTTAGATTTAAAAAAAAAAATGAGACTATGCACATTTCCTTAATTTTAATAATACTTAAGGACTGTTAATTATCTGCATTATTGATTTTAAACTGATTTATGATCGACTTTTTCAAATAATGTGTTGATTGATTGATTGTAGCAGTCTGATATTTTTGACTACAAAAAAAAAGTTAATTAACTAATTATTAATTTATACTATTATATGTTATTATTAATTTATATTACTAATTATTAATTTATTAATTAATTATTCTAAACTTTGCTGTTGTTTCTGAAAAGATCTCATTTTCACATTTATAATTCCTAATAGATAATAAGCATAATGTTTAGGTAGTTTTCAGATTACCTAAGTAATTTGAGAAATAGACTAATTTTTGTAATTTAGTAGATAATCTTGGTTAATTTACTCAATAGCTAAATAATTCTGTGGAATAACTGGAGAGAAAAGTATAGTCAAAACTACTATGTTATTAATTTACCATGTTTCTGGCTTTATGGGAATACATAGAGCCAGAAGTTAGCACTAAATATTGTCCTACAAAAATGTTAAATTTTTTTAAATGAAGTAAGATTTGGTACTTTTATTAAGAAGATTTAGAGAAAGGAACTAAAACCATTTATTCGATTAAATTTACTTTTTAGTTTCGTATTTTTTACCAAGTGTGTGGTTATAAGACCTATAATTTTACAAACCAGAATTTCGGGTATACGGTACTAGGAACGGAAATATTTACGAATTAATTATTTAAATACCATATATTTTTGTTTATCTACCAGGTTCAGAATAGAAATGGCATTTCCATACAATACACAAATCAAACAGATTGTTTCTGTGTATAATAATTTTCAACACTTATTATATCTGTGTATAATATGAACACCATTATCAGTATTATATTGTCAGCAGTAACAAATTTCTACGAGGGGAGCATTTACATATTTAAAAAATTGACAATACTGTATTTAGAGAAATATTATAAAACGTTATGAGATATATATAATTTACAGACATATTTTATCACATATTATAAATCAATGTTTTATTTTTAATTTTGCCAAACTCTTTACCACAGTACTTTGTAAAAGTTTCGAGAGTTTCATTCTCCAGAAAAAGGGGAATATTTTCCATATTCTGGTAGTTTTGACCATACATTTTCCTCTCTGAGTAGTAAGGAACGGATTTATAGTAAAAGAAATCATCATGAAATTTTATGTGGAATCTTCAAAATTAAGCAATGTGTAATTTCTTTTTGTGGATATACTTGTAAATAACAGAAAAGTACCTAGAAAAGTACCTAGAAAAGTACTTGTTGGGCTAGAATAAAAAATTTTGTTACATATTTGCCAGAGCACCATATTTTATCTTACCATTTTTTTGTAAGCGCTAATATGATTAACCATACATTATTCCTAACTTCAAGTACCGTGTTTATCATAATATTATAACTATTAAAGAATAGAGTTCGTTATAAAGCAAAGTAAGTTTTATATTTTTTTCAAAAGAATATCGCGTTAACAAATTCAATTAAAATTTACGTATGAGATTTAGTTTTTAGGTATTAGTGAATTTTAATGCCCATTGAGGGTCAAGATTGCTCTCTTCTTATTCAATAATTTAAAGTTATGAGCGAACAATATGTTATTCGCTTTTAAAACGGTCATATTGCGTAAAGACACAGTACTGGAGTTACATCAATTCCAAATATTTATATAGTTCAGTGAGGACAATGAAAAAAAGTTGCATACCCCGTTGCTTAGCAACGCTAAATCAAGTCTATAAAATCTGTCACTCTACGAAAGTCTAATACTACAAAGCATACAAGATATAATACTAGACATAGTTTTTATACAAAGATCTTGTCTGAAAACCCTCCAGACAATCTGATATATGCTCAGGAGTGGCCTGATGGTCAGAACAATTTACGTGTATGTCCTCTTAACTTGATCTAAATTTTGTCATACAATCGAACGAAAACGGAAAACTTTAAACTTCTTTGACCAAAAAGTTAGGTTCAAATTGTTTTTTTTTCCTAATGATATGATTACAGTATAAAAATCTCAAATAACGATTCATCAATTATCATTATTTAAGTGAAACGAAGGCGAATTTCTGAATGTAAAATATAGTTCACTTTATTTTATTTTGTCGTAAATCAATTTTTATTCATTAATAACCTTTCGCACTCACTCAGTTATATTTTTTCTTTGTCATTAGTCCTCTTATATTTACAGACATATTTTAAATATATATTTAACGAACGTAGAAATGAAATGATAACAGTTTGACGTACATTAACCAGAATGACTGGTAGAACATTTATGACCTCATACATATCTTGTCTCGTGATAATAGAAAAATAAAGATGTATAATTAAATGTATAATTAATGTCATTAGAAAAAATACATCCATTAATAGTTAACTCCAAATCGAAGCTATCTATTTTTTTGACATATTGCGTATTGATAAAATATTTTCAAACAGATAAATATAAATTCCGGTTTTAAGTTGTAGTTTAAAATTGATTTACATAATACATTTAATACATTTTATTTTATATCAGGGGAGTAACAACCGTAATGATAATTACAGGAAAAACAATAATTATTGTCTTTCATTTAATAAAACTCCCTAACTGAAATTTTTTCTGATATCTCATATTTATATGAAAAGTCTTGTTTTAATGGTAGACCTTTTTTCATTTTATTGAAATGGACATAAAATCAAACGAATGCTTTGTTTTCCTTGCATTTTCAGATTTCTGGTGCCTTTACAGCAGCAGAAATAGACTGGTTATTACTAGTTCTAAAATAAGATAGAAATGATTTATCTAAACATGAAACTAAAACAAACATTATTTTTTAATGTATTTAAATAATACTTTTATCTAATAACGTATCATCGATCATTGAAACCAGCCGATGTTGCTATGAATCTTTATTTTAATGAATTTTATTGTGATATATTAATTCAGTTTTTTCAAGAGGGAATTTCTAAAATCGTAAAATAAAATTTAAGAAAATAATATAAAAAGTAAATTCATGCACAAATAAAACATAAAGACTGAAAATGTTAACAAAAGAGTGCAAAATTTAGCAATATAACAATAGCAACTACGGAAAAAGCTTGTGAAAGTCAACTGAGTAGCCTATTAGAAATAGAAATGATGACTTTCTTTAAAGTAATTTGTTTTGCTTTGTTTGGTTCTATTATGAGATGATAAAAGATTTTAAAAGATTCCTAATTTGTGCACTTAAAAGTTTTATTAGGAGAAGAAAATAAAGAGCTAAGTCGTTACATAAATATAATTCGATTGATTAAAAGTTAGGATGCCTTTCAAATTACTTGATAGGAAGGGTTTTGCGATGCTATTATTTTCAATGCTTTGAATTTCTATGTTTATTAATAAACAATAAAACATTTAAAGAATTTTAATTAAAGATTTAAGAAAAGAAACACTGAATTATTATCAATATACGTGAACTACTCTCTATGCTATCATCTCATGCTTATTATGAGTGTTCATAAATATAAAATAATAATAGAGATTATTATTTTCAAAACTATCAATTCACAAATCAATGCATGAGGCAAGCATACTTGAAACAAATTTTAAAGAGAAAATTCTTTAGTAACGATTGCTTCACCATTAATAACTATAAATCTTGGCGTATGGCATAAGCAAGATAATTAGAGAGAGCAAAAAAAAAAAATAATAAAAATTAATAAACGGGCAACTCTGAAAAGCTTTTGATCTATTGATCGGATCTTCACGTTCTAGGATTCAATAGTTTGAGAGGATGACCCCAAATATGCTTATTAATTGGTGCAGACGATATTTTAAGTTGCGAAATCAGACACAAAAATGTACTTTCTCTGAATAAACATAATTTTTTTTGACGGATTCAGATTTTTGACTCCTAAAATATAGGGGGCAGCAGCAATCCGGCAAATATGGTCAATTATGTAAAATTGTTCAGTTGTAGCAGTTTGATCAAGAGAGTGGTCCAAACTTTGGACCACTTAATATCGATTTTACTTTTTGGATATTTCTCCATATTTCGATAAATTTTTGAGTGAATTGAAAAATTCTTGCTAACAATTGTAAAATTTGTTTAGTCACATATGCAGTCATATATATATATATATTTAGATACCATGGAAAAATAAATTTTAGTGAGTATTTATTACTTTTATTATTTTATTTAAAAATAGTCGAAACATTTTTAATTGTAAGGTTGACAATATTTAACCCTATTTTAAAGATTGTAATTTTAAATGGCAAAATGCAAAAGTTGAACGAAATTGGCCAAATTGTTCCTCTGAATTTCAAGAAGTTAAGTCCGAGATTTAATTTCTCAGGAAATAGTCAACCGATTTCACTCAAAATTTTTATTTTGCCATTTAAAATTACATCCTTTAAAATGATGTGAAAAACTTACAATTCAAAATTTTTCGGTTATTATTATAAAAAATAATAAGAAATATTTACTAAAAGTGATATTTTGTATAGAATTATCTTTGGATAAACGAATTTTATAGTTATTTCTAAGAAAAAAATTGAATTCACTTCAAAAGTTCTTAAGGTATGGCAAAATACATAAAAAATAAAATTCACATTAAGGGGTCCACACTTCGGACCGCTTTCCTGAGTAAAAAATAAGAATTATAAGTTACAGATGCGGCTGCCCCTATATTTTGGGGGTCAGAAATCCGAATTCGTTCGAAAAAAAAGTATGTTTATTCAGAGAAAGTTCATTTTTGTGTCTGATTTCGTAACTTGAAATATCGGCTGCACTAATTAATAAGCATATTAGTGATCATCCCTTTGAACCATTAAGATTGAGTCCTAGAACGTGAAAATCCGATGATTAGGATCAATAGTTAGGATGAATAGTGGTCCATTTTTTAATTTTTAGCACAATACACAATATTTAAATTTGATCAAGTTGTTAAGTTACATTTCTATTTAATGTCTATGAGAAGGAGGTTTATGAATGTTTCACAAAACTGTAAGATTTGATAAAAGGTAGGAAATAATAGTTATAATTAATTACAGTTAAATTATATTTAAAAACTTATTTTTATCAGCAATTGCATATAAATCATAATTTATTACCACAAATGTTATCAAGATACCAGATACTTATACTTTACGATTGTTGTTGCTCTTAATTGCAAGCAAATACTTGATTACAAATTACCGACTTGATACAAATTACCATGTATTTAATCAATAGTGAACCACATCTGCAGAGTTATTAATTTTTAAAATAATTATGTCAAAGTCACATAAATAATATTTAATATAAAAATTTAATATAATTTTCCTCTATTTCTTTCAATAGAGATAAAATATAATTTTATGATAAAATAAATGTTTTCCAATAAAAAGAGCAGATACAAAGATAGTTTCATTTAAAAAAAAATTTCTTTTTTTTCTTTTATTAGGTATTTCTTTTTTCATTAGGTATTAGGTATTTTCAGGTCTTTTTAAATTATTTCACTCTAATATACTGAGTGGCAACAAAATACAGCATTATTCTTCATTTAGAAGATCATTAAAAATAAAATTTCAATCAGAAAACAGTTATTTTACATATAAATATGTAAATATTTGTTATAAAATATAGTGTTATAACAATTATGTACTAACTATTTTCCTACGATAAAATAAATAAATAAATAATTGTTTTATCATAACCAATTAAAATAATGTAACACAATAGTGTCATTACAATTTTATAATTATCATTTTTAAAAATAAAAATTGACATTTAAATGTAACCTAACAAAATATTAAGTTATACATTATTTCATGATTGTGTATTATGATTATCGGTCATAGATAATTTTCTATAAAATTTTTAGCAGCTTCATCATAAAGAGAAAAATAGGACTTTTTGTGTCAAAATTATCTGCGGTCGGAATTGAGATCATATATCACATGCATTTGTAATTATAAATTATAATTAAATGTGATTGTAGATCAGGGATACAATTAACTATTATTAATTATAACCATGAATTTAAACATAATAATAAAATATGACTATTTTATGACTCAATTACATTTGTAAAAAAGTTTCGTTTTAACGTTTTTAATTATCATTTCAAGTAATTGATAGCTTGTAATCATGCATAAAATTATCCAAATTTATCTGAATCGAAAATGAATAATTCCAATAAAGCAATATCATTAATTATTTGCAATGTTGCACCGTAGTTTAAAGTAGATTTATAAGTATTAAAATTAAAAGGAAAAATAAATGAATAAAATAAAATAGAAATCATATGTGACTATAAACTTTCGGTAAATTTTTTAGCACATTTTTAAGAAGTAATCTTTAGGGAATTTTAATTAAACTCATTTAATATGTGTAAAATATTTTCTTAGTTTATTTCTTTCAATAAATGCGATGCACAATGAAAAAGGATAACTTCGGTCATAAATTGATTTACTTGAAGAGGTCAAAGGTTTAACGGTATCAGAATTTTCATTGTGCATTTTCAAGATGCAATGCATGGTAATACATGATACCAACTTTTGCTGTTGGTAATACATGATATCAACAGCAAAAATACTTTAAGAAATACACCATGAAATGTATGTAACTGCGTATGATTACAGAGCCATATATATATTACTACTTCTATAGTAACATTGAAAAAATAGTTTTGTTAAAATCTTTTTACCATTCTCATCCAAAATATAAAAATTAAGTTACGTTATAAGTTTTACATCTTTTCTGTTCCTTATGAATTTTAAATGATGATTATCCAAATATATATGTTTTTTTAAATAATCATGAAATTGCTTTAATGTTTAAAAAAAAAATTAAAAATTATGTAAATTTGTTATTTTTTTATAGTTTTCAATTTTAAAAAAAATTGAAGTTATAAGTAATAAGTTTTAATCAGTTAAAAACATTAATTAAATGTAAAAAAAAACATTTCTATGGATAAGTTTATCTCTGAAGAAAATATAAGTTTTTTAGCAACGTAGTCTGCATATAATATATAAGCCTATAGATCTAAAAGTTTAAACGATAATGATCTAAAAGTGATACTAAAGAGCAATACTAAAATTTTTTGTTTTTTTATAGAGTGTGTTTTAAAATTTCAATGCATTGTACTTGACCACATAGAGTTAAAACAGATAAATAACTCATATATTAATGCATAAATAATTGCTGAAATGTTTCATAAGAAGCTTATAACTGCTGCATGCAGAATTTTATTTATTCCTATTAATATCTAGAAACATTTGTAAATCATATTACTAACCTCATACTAAACGGGAAATAAACATAAACCACTTATTTATATCATGTATTAAATTAAATATGGTTAACATTTTGTTAAATACTTAAAAATCATAAAGACAATTTTATTGATTTTCAAAATTGTTAAAAAATGATTTTTATGGCAAAATAACAAGATACTGGGATATTAAAAAATAACACTATTTTTTAATATCTCTATTTATTCATTTTAAACGCATTATATATCAGTTAAAAAAAGATTTTTGAATTATTTGAAGAAATTCTAACTAGAAAAGTTTGTGAATAGCATAATAGATTTATCAAAAGCCTTATTAATAAAAATTATTATTATTTTATATTATCATTGTTATAATGGAGAAAAATATATTCAGAATAAAATTTATAAGAAATATAATTAGAATTGTATTTTTAAAAATTATGTGCGTGATCGAATTATGGAAATACATAGTCTATGAATAATAAAATAAAAAATAAAGGAAATAAGATTGATATGAAATGAAACTGTCATAAAATAATTCATATGATTTTAATTGGCATGTTACCTTACCAAGAAAACTATTTTAGGTTTCGATTATTATTTCTGTTAAAAGTATGATTAAGAATACTATTATAATAAGAATAATTTATTATTAATATTATTACAACAATAAATGTAATATTATGGTAAAAACAGTACTCATATTATAAATTAATATATATTAGTGATAAAACCATTTGAGAAGGTTATATCTCAATTTATTGAATAAAAAGTATCTCCTAAATTGTACAACGTAAAGTATCGTACATTTTATTACTCTAATATACAGACATGTTATTCGTTAGATTTAAATTAAGAAGAAAGCATTCATAAATTATAAAAGCAATATATTATCTAATATTATATGGTTAGATGAGAAACTTACTGGTTAAAAAAATAAATCTTTAACACGATAAACTGCGTTTAAAAAAGCAAAAACCTTTTCAGTAAATAATTCAAATAAATTTTAAAGAATCTGGTAAATGAAATTCCAGAACGAATTTCAACGATTTACCTATTATATATTTATTTTGCCCCTTTAAACATTACGTATTGTCTCTACTTACCTATCACAGGTTTGAAGTTAAAAAGATACATCCACAAAACTTGCGCAAAAATAATCCATAATTTAAAATCCCAGCACAATTGTAATCCGTTCATTTTAACACTCCAATGAATTCACACATCTGATTAAATTATCCGGGAATAAAATGCAGATACATCTCTTTCGAGCACCCTCACTCAAACAATCCGACAAAGATTCGAACATGGAAAATCCGGATTTTTATCCCTGACTGTATCAGAGCACCCACTCTTAATAATCTCATCAAAATGCATGGAGGAAATTGAATGTCGTCTGAAAAAAAGCAATAAGTGGGATAAGATCAGTGTTTTTGTTCTCAGCTATCCGGGAAAAGTCCGGTTGTCTGTTCAATCCAGCTCGGAGTTCTCCTGGCTACTGTTAAAGCAAAGACAGGGAATATTTTGCTGTGATCGAACGAGGATTGTTCCACTGAGGCCTGAGGGGTGCCATCTAGTGTCCGGGAGCAGATGTATTGGAATTTAATATCTCCGGATTGTCCGGTAGCTGGACATTTTTCTGTTATGAATAATAGATGTAGCGTTGCACAAAAGCCTTGTTTCAATTTCGAAAAAATATTGGCTCCATAGAGTATTTATTTTGTTACAAAGTAAATATGATTTGAAATGTCTTGTTCTAAGGCAGACAGCAGTTGTTTGAATTTTTCATACAATGGAATGTTATGAAAAATTATTTTTTAAGGGAAAATAAAGACTGTAGATATAGAGATATTGTTAAAGTACTTAGATAAACTGTATCTATTAAATTTTAGCTTTCTTTTCTTTAATTTTTTTAAATCTTAATGTCATCGTCTTTAAATAGAAGATTCACGAAGTTCATGCGCGACTATCAAGGCCTTACATCATAACCTTATTTATTTGAAAGACAACAAATTCCTAGTTTATGCAATTGTTGCTTTTATTTTCTATGTAACTTGAGTTTTATAGGTACTAGGTTCGAGTACTGGATGTAACTTTCTTTGTAGCTTGAGTTTTATAGGTTCGAGTTCAAGGATAGTAGTTACGAGTAATGGCATGTCGATATTTTCTTAAATTCAATTGATTGATTTTAGGTATGTTATAAACTACATTCCAGTAGGTACAGTAGGTACATTATTCCCGTCACACTGGAGCTGCAAAATGGGCCATTGGCGACAGTCTGCGAAACATCCACTAGGATGATCCGAAGACATGCATCGCAATTTTGATCCGCTGCACAGGGGATGGCTCCCCTTCTTTGGTAGCCAAGCAACCTGAGCGAGAAGTCGAGCACTTTACAGTAGAACAGTTTAGCGAGGACTAATACGAGGACTCTCGGTCCCTACGCAGGCAGATCAAAGTGGTCACCCACCAGCCTACTGACCACAGCCTTGACTTCGGTGTTTTACTGGGAACCGTGTCCTTACGATCAGTTCACTGTGGGGCAATTACATTCCATTATGACCCTTGAATACTTAATGCTCACTAAAAAGCTTAAATTGCTATTTACTGAATTCCCATTTGGAAAACGGGCAGGTATTTTTTTCCTTTTTGCTCCAGGTACCTAACCTGCTTTTATGAAATGTGCTATATGATACTGAAAGGTTAGATGGAAATACTTGTCTGGGACTTATTGTGAAATTTTTTTAAAATCTTTTTCTTCAATTGCGTTGTTTCAATAAATTGTTTTGCTTGATAATATGATTACTACGATTTAATTGAAAGTGTAAACATAAATTAGTATATTAATTGGTACTTAAATTTTATTTAAAAGCAATGTAATTGGTAAAATGAAAAAAAAAACATGAGTAAAGTACAAATGAAATACGGAAATGGACATACTATAGTTTCGGTTGTCTAAATAAGAGCCTTCCACAGAATCTGCACAACAAATAACACTGAAGAATGTTCTTGTTTAGATAACCGAAACTACAGTATGTCCATTCCTGTACTTTATTTGTCCTCGATTCCCGTTTTTTTTTTCATTTTAATCTAATTAACGCAACGTATACCTCTTAGTTGTTAGTATTGTTAATACAGCAGAAGATTTAGTTTCACAAATTTTCTGAGTAACTTATAAATGTTTTAAGTTTATCTTTTCAAATCCCCTCCTGATTTCAGTTAGACAAAAGGGTATTATTGTTGGAAAGTTTAATTTTCTTTTTAAGCTTCATAAATATTTTTGTCAAAAATTTTTGCCTTAGCAGTTAATTCACAGTCTAATACAGCCCTCAAAATGTCACCGTCGCAATGCGTATTTTAAGTGAAATCCACTAGAATTTACGTTAAAAATTGCAAAAAAATTATGAAACTCCCCCAAGAATACTCTGTAAACAAGAGGATTATAATCCATGATCTGTTTACATTTGAGAATTACGTGGTCTGGTGAGAGCTAGAGAGGGATAACCCAGTAATTTGAGAAATTTGAATCCGAGTTGTTTCATTAGGCAACGAGTATGCTTGCACCTAAACCACCAGAGTTTCTAGCTGTCAGAGAGATCATTTGTCACGGGATCCATTTCTGGTCTCTTATAAATTGTATCAGTGGGATATTTTACTGAAAGCGTTCAATGATGACGCAAATAATTAAATTAAATCATATTTACAATTTATAATCTGATTGAATTGCAATGTATTTCAACCCAAAAATTTTATTTAGAGGAGATTTTTCTCCAAATTGTGAACTACATTGTTTTAATTTTACATAACATTTTAAGAATTTTTATTTAGCATTTTTATTAAGTTGAAATGCTTTGAGGAAGTACTACAAAAAAAAGGCAAGCAAATTTTAATTTATAAGTAGTTTATTAAAATATACGTGGAACAATTTGACATAATTGATAAATATGTAACCTCATATATATAAAAAAACAATATGCGTGTGAATTAATGGCAATAAGTTATATAAATACTACTATAATATACGGTACAATATTTTGCGGTAAAAATGGATTTTATGAACTTTCCACTGGAATAATAATTATGGAATCTAGAATTATAGTTAATTCAGAGAAGCATAATTTGTTTGTGTGTTCTTAATCTATCTGTGTAAATAGTTAAATATTTATGGGATCGTGGAGGACTAGGCTTCATAAGTTAGAGAATAATGACACTCTGTTGAGGAAAGGACCAGCATTGCGCACCAGTTGCCTTTACTTTACAGATATGCAGCTATACTTTTATTTGAGCAGTGGTGACTCAGGGGATATATAGGTGAATCAACTGGGTGAATCACATTTGAATCCCAGTTGTGGCTTATTGATACGAAATCTGCTTCTGCCTCACACCGACCAAAGTGCTGGCGTAAAATATCCTCAGAAGTAGATGGTCATGGGTTAGAATCAATTTGGCATCAGACTAACTATGGGAGGTTTTCGTGGTTTATTTCCCCATGTAAACCCTAGACGGGATAGTTTCTTCAAAGAGTCCTCTAGAAAGGCTGTTTACCCCAGTTATTATTCTAAGAGTTCCTATGTCTTCTGGGTCGGATTCAAAATTACAAGGCTATGGAGTTGAACATTAACAGTCGTAAACTCAGAATTGGGTCAACTCTTCACAAAACCGGTTATAAAATTAACTATACTTTGATTTGAGGCAGGGCATTCTTCAGGTTTTCACCGGAGATAGCACCGTGATTCATCATAATGACAGTTCATTCAGCGCCATTACTATCATTGATACCTTTGATATTTCAACTGATTCAACGCTTACTGTCTCTTGGAAAATGAACTAAGCGTGTCCCCTATTCTGAAAAAGTGCATTTGGACAGGCGCACACGTTGCGGATTTGGTGCTTTTGTAAAGTAATATGTGACCAAACAACCATTTTAACGCTGCATCGATTAATGCAAGCATTTTTATGATGATTAGCTCCGGCTTTCCAACGAATTTTTAGGACTGTGATACATGATTAACATTCTTTAAATATTCAAATTTCTTTACCAGAACAACATTAACAATCTACATGTATAAAATGTATATCTCTCTGTTTACTTGGATCACACGCCGACCTGGTGGCCGAGTGGTTAGCGTGCCTGACTACAGGGCTAAAGAGAATAGAAGGGCTGGTTCACTCCTTTGAGGTATCTCTCGCCGCGCCGATCCTGCGACGTCACTCTAGTGACGTCACTTTGGCGCAAAGCTCGCACTTTTACTTCAAGAACGGAGCGTTTGGCCTTACTAGCTCTAACTAATATTGGTTCATTTCTTTTTGCGAGATATTCTAAGACATTTGTTATTTTCTATAATGACTTTCCTCAGTTTTTGCAGTGAATTTACAAGAATATAAAACTATTATCGAAATGCCAGTTTGCGCGATTGCAACTTGCAAAAATTCTGATATAAAAACAAAAGGAAAAAGTATAATTTTTCGAGTGTTCCTTAAAGTAAATGAACAACTATGTAAAGAATGGATTCCGAAATGACACAGTTAATATAAAACAGCAATACGTTTATCCTGTCGTAAAGAACTTTTATAAAAATTCATTATCTAAATAGAAACCGCCTCGTTACTTCATAAAGAAAGGCAGGTGAAAAGAATTAAAAAATAGATAAAGTCAAAGAAAATTAAAATGTAAGTAAAAAGTATAAATAAAATATATAGTATATAGTTGAAATGCTCCTAATTTCATAACATATTTTTTAATGTAGTTATTCTAAATATTTATGATTTTTTTTAAAGTATATTCTCTTCAATTTAAATATCTATAAATTATACCATCGAAAATTTAAATGTCTATAAACAATTGTAAAATTTCTAATGTCATTATGTACCTAAATTATTATTTTGTTTCAGTAATTAGCGTTTAAGGTTGATGTTTCCTAATGATTAAGTATGATCAAATTGCTATTAACGACATATTTTAAAATCAGGGATTCAAAATTTAACTTAACTTATCTTTATAAAAGAATATGTAGACAAAAAAAGTGTCGATATATGCCTTCATTTTTCTTAATAGTTAAAGTTAAAACTGAACTTTTTAAAATAAAGTATTTATCGTGTCATTTTCACCAACTAGCAAAACATTTTTATAAGTTTAAAATGGTATTTTTTTAATATAATAACCAAGAAAGTTTTTTTTGAACTATGTTTATGAACGGAAATAATGTGTTAATTACGTAAAGTTTGAAATCTAATAGCCAGAAAAAGTCTAACTTATTTTTACAAAGAGAAAGATGCAAAGTTATCATATCTTTGCTTGCGATCTCCAAGATCTGTGGACACAGTGACGTCATGAGGAGGGAAATCGTAGCTTCAGCTCTAAGAGCGGAGTGAACTAGCCCTTGTATTCTCTTTAGCCCTGGCCTGACTACAGAGCCGCTGGTCGCGGGTTCGAATCCTGCTCAGGACATGGATATTTCTTTTACTCTGTGTTCTATGGCTTTTCTCCTTTGTGTGTGATTGTGGGAATGTGACCCGCCCTATAAACGGGTTTGTGGTTGTGTGACTTGGATTGCACTCCAGAATTATTTTTCTAATTAGAATGGTATTTTTGGGTACTGACTGTTTGAGACACGGGGAAAGTTCCCATAAACGCTGTTTCATACAAATTTCTGGAAAGGTTTACTAAAAAATCTAGTTTGTAGCTCAGCAGCTCACAAAGGTGCTAATAGTTTCTTTGCAAATATGAGTACAATTATGACAGAGGAGTTTTGACTGTTATACATTAATATTGGGAAAGTTATGGAAACCAAGTGTCCTTATAAATGTACTTTCTTAATGTTCTTTTCTAATCTAAAATGTCCTTTCTTAAATATTTCCTTGATAAATATTATCCTGCAAAGTTGCTGAAAAAACAATAGATAATAGAAATCCATGAACATGTACAGCATTTCTTTGAAATATTGACTGGTATTACGAAATTTCCGGTAAAGTCAACACTGTTAACTATGATAATATTTTTATTAATATAAAAAAGTTACATATATATTTTTATAAAAAACTATTTCCTAAATATTTATTAAAAAAAAACAATTTATTTTTGTTTTGTTAGATAAATAGAAACCGATTGCATTCATTACTCGTTTAAACACAGATCAAATATTCTAAAAGAAAAGTTAAATCAACGCTTCTCAAAACTACAAATTAATCCCACCAAAGAAATTTTTTAGTAATTAAGTTGGGAAAACTCGTTCTTTTTAAATTATCATTAAAAAGGATCAATGTTTTTTTTTCCCCTATACATATAATCTCAGAAACCTCAGCGGTAAATATATGTAAGTTTCAGAAGTTTTCAGAATATTTTCTAATGACTCTTTGATTATTGCATGCCTTCAGAGGGATTCAAAATAATTGATAATCACAATTTATTACTCTTGATTAATGATTTTCACTCGGTAATTAAAATACTATCACTTATCACGTAAAAAATATGACGCGTCATTAAATTGTTTTTCTGGTGCTGATTGTATTGTTATTTGTTCGTCGGGAAACAAAGTTCTAATGAAATAATATTGAAAAGACAATTGAAAAAAATAATTAAAATAAAAAAAGTATGTGTTGTATGTGTATAAAGGTTGAGAACTATTTAAACCTATAAAGAATTATACATGCAATTATTAGTTAGATAATAGTTTGGTTTGCTTTCAAAAGTATTTTAGATAGAAATAATTAGTTTCTCGTTAGCATATTCAGCAGTTGCGTTTTGCAGTATTAGGAAACATAAATTTGTGACAAATTTAAATATAATTATTTTATAAAAATAATGTTCTTTTTTTATATTATCAACAAACATTATTTTTATATTTTTTTCAAAAAAATATTTTTAATAAATATTTTTCCCCAATTTCCTTATTTTTCCCGTTTTCAATAAAGATTTTTTTTTGCTTACTTTCAGTGATTATTTTTTAAGCTTTCAATTATTATATTTTCATTATTTCCTACTTTAAATAATTATTCGATCCCAATTTAAATTATCACTTTTGCTATTATCAATTATTATTGTTATCATTTTCAATTATTGATTTTTTCACTTTAATTTGTTATTATTTTCCACATTCAAAACTTATTCTTTCTAATTCTCAATTGTTGTTCCTTTTTCACTTTTTATTGTAACTTTTCCACTTTCAAGAGAAGGTACTTTAAACTTTCAATAGTTCATCTTTTCTACAGTCTAACTTTTTTTTTGAAAGAAGGTAGATTACCTGATTTTTGTACGGAGAGGAAAAGGGAGTAAATAATCAACAAAATGATATTAGTCATAACTATAAACACTTAATAGTATATACAGACACAGATATTTTGTTTTATTTATTATTATGTGCAGTTCTTTCGGGTGAATTTACGCTATTATATTAAGTAAAACTCGTTTTCGGAAGTTCCGATCATCCGAATAAAGTTGGACAATATTCATTATTTTTCGGCTTCCGGAAGCCTACTCATTTCATGCTAGTTATAATTTACCAAGATTAAACAATTTTCTTCATCAATCTCGCCTTTTTGTAGACATATATTTTAGTGACAATTTATTTGAAAGATTTAGTTTTCAGCAACATGTTTCAAAAATGTAACTAATCACAATAAAATTGCTGTTTCAAATAACTGTAGAGATACTATACATCCATGCTCTTTCATCCACTGAGTTTATTTGACATAATGATTCAAAAGTAATTAATTTATAAAGAACGTGAAAGAAATTTCAGTCTTGATCAAAGGGAGTTGAAAGCTAGGAGTTCTGTTTTAGAGTTCTTAGCAAGATCTAGAGTTCTAGAGAGCATTACTTTTCTAGAGTTATAAAAGAAACACGCAGACAGAGGCGCACACTCTTCCTTTTGTCATTTTAAATTTTGTTTCCCACCGAAGCTCCACTTTTTCTGAGAAAAAAAAACTGAATGTTAATGAAATGAATGATTTTATATATGATTTTTATCTTCCAAGGAATGGAAATTATAAAGATAATCATTGATAGTTTTTTTTCACTTTACTGTTTTGAATATTTAAGCTTTTACCTTGAGCGAAATTTATAACATTTACTTAGAAAACTATATTATTTAAAATTGAATGGAATTCTACTCAACTAATAGTAAATTCTATTCAATTATCTGTTGTGGTTGCTAATCAGAAAGTTTAAATTTAATGTTTAGAAATTTACTTGTTATAAAGTAAATCAAATTAAAACACCATTGGAAATATGGTAAATTTAATATGGGAATCTGTTACACTAACCAGATGACACATTTTTCCGAACGAAACAAGCGCGAGGTACCTAATTGGATGACATATATAATTGAGCCAAATATTCAATAATTTATAAAAGAATATAAAAGAATGCTATCATAAAATTTTTATCAAGCACTAATAAATATATAATATAAGCAATATATTAAATATGTAATATACAGAGAAAAAATTTATGGTTAAAACTTTTAGAATGCAGTTAAATTTAACGTGTTTCTTTGGGCAATACAAAAAAAAGTAAAGTAATTTTTCACTTAAGCTTCATGCTAATGACATTTCGGCGAACTTAAAACATATGACTTTTTATTACAATGATGTTAGGTAGTAAATTCGGTAATTTTAAGCACAATTTTGTAATTTTAACAGTGTCACTTTAGTTTGATATCACGCAAAAATTGTTCATTTGTCTATTTTATTCAGCACACTTTTGAAAGTTTTGTTTCTCGTTGGTCAATTGCTTTTTTTTTCCTCATATAAGCTGTAAGTTTACAGCTTATATTTCACATAAAATTATAAATAAATATGTATTTGTTAAAATACAAATGCAGGGACGAAGCTGAACTAAATCAGTAGCTAAATTGTTAGGAAATAAAACTACTACATCATGGCTGTCCCAACGTCCTAAAATGTAGTAGAGGTAGCAGATTCAAATCCCACCGTAACCATAGATGCATCTATTTATTTACTTTTTGTGAAGCTTTCATATGCAAAGAAAGTCATACGAATGCAGCCTGGCACAGGGTAGAATTCAAAGCACCCATCTTCGCGTTGCAATAAACTCATTTTTTTTAATGTTTTCTCTAATTTGAGTAATCTTTTCATGATTTTAAGTAGGGCTTATAAAGAGTGTTTTGTAATGAGTACACAAGCTGAATACAAAAGTGCAATAATAAATAAAAACAATATAGGAACAGTAATGATTTTTTGTTTGTTATTTATTTTTACACCAGTCCCTTGCTACAATAGTTATCACCAGTCAAATGATATTTGAAACTGAGATACCGGATTCGAATCAAAGCGTTAACCATAGATGTGTGACAGTGAATACAAAAATTTAGTTTATATACATAAACAGTGTTGCGTGTTTAGTGGAAATAATTGCTTGTCTCTTTTCAAATTATGGAATAGATAGCAAAAAATCCAGAAGGAACAGCACAAAAATATTGAACCCACTACCTGTATGCTAATAAGCGTTTGATAGAAGGTTACCACCTAGTGTCAATGGAGGACCTAATAATATATGGTTGTTTTACTTGAACCTCGCCATACAATATTGTTATACCGCTAAGCGCTCTGCATGTATGTGGGCTCGGATCCCTTTATAACATGTCTATATATTCTTCCTGTCTTTCGTAAAGTTGCGCTACCTGTTTATCAAACTGAAAAGAATTTTTAGGCTGTCCCTCGTATTAACAACAAAGAAACCAGCATATGTACGTAAATAAATAAATAAATCCAACAACCTTATATATGGTGGGAAAGGAAAAGACTGTAACTATAGTATAATATATCTGAGTCTAGTATTTTTTGAAAATTTTAATTAAACATTTGTACCCATTATTCTTGTCCCTTTAACCCTTGTTGTAATTGAAAAATTAAGTTAGATTGAAACCATTTAGATAAACTCTCATTAAAGAAGGAGGGATTATAGAGGAAAAAGAAGAAGAATCGTAGAATTGCAGACCTTTCTGTTCTGTAGGAGACAAAGCCTTCAAAAGGTTAAAAAAATTAAAATGATTGATAGTTCTAAGGATCATTCTGGTAATTTTATCGAATTATATTAGCGAGACATAAAAACTATTTATTTTGGTACAATTACTTTTGAGATTTGTATTTGTTACTAAAAGTATTGTAATAAGACCCATAATTTTGGTTCAAATACCATATACTTTTGTTTAATTCTTACAATTGTGGTTTCATTCAACAGAAATGTCTTTATACCATACAAATATGGTGATTTTGGTATAATTTTTTTCTCCGTGTATAAATAGTAAGATAAATATAGAATTTAAATAATATTATAAGTTGTTGTTGTTCATTTACGTCGCACTAGAGCTGCACAATGGGCTATTGGCGACGGTCTAGGAAACATCCCTGAGGATGATCCGAAGACATGCCATAACTATTGTGATCCTCTGCAGAGGAGATGGTACACCCGCTTCGGTAGCCCGACGACCTGCACGCGAAGTCGAGCACTTTACGGTAGAACAGTTTAACGAGGACCAATACCGCACACCCTCGGTCCCTACTCAGGCTGATCCAAGTGGTCACCCACTCGCGCACTCACCGTAGCCAGTGATGCTTGACTTCGGTGATCTGCTGGGAATAGTGTCTTAACGATCAGTCCACTGCGGGACAAATAATATTATAAATACATAACATAAATTCTGTAACAAACATGCAATATAGGCACAGATGCGCAAAATTTCAACTATAATGTACATACTTATACAAATACTAAGAAAACGTTACATACTACGCAAAACATTTTAATTAATTTTATTAAATTTTTAGTAAAGTTAACCGTAACTGTACCCAGAAAGCACTCCACATATTTCATTAACTTTCAGAGGAATTTATTCTACTACGGTGAAAAAGTTTCAGTTCCTCTATTTTTTATTAAAACCACATAAAATTCAAAACCTTATTTTCTCCCGTGAAAGGGAAAGATGCACTTTATAACAATCCCGCAATAAATTTTGAAATAGTTGATAAGTAGAGGGATATTAGGGTATATAAATCTTTCCGTCTAGACTAGGCTATTAAATTTTTATAGGATCGAATTGATTATTTCTCTAACGCCATGACGCAAAAACGCGTAAATTTCCAATTAATACTATCAATAGCTAATATATAGAATTAAATGAAAGCTACTAAATAATTAAAAAAAATTGGCGAGTGTTTAATCAATTTCGATAGTTAATTTTTGATCCTGAAATTTTGAACATGATTTGGTGGATTAATTTTTGGTAGTTGGTATTAGTTTAGGGCGCATTATGATGTATTTCATTTACCTAATGATCAATTAGATGAAATATTATAAAAACTTTTACAGTAATGATTATAATATACAGTATAAATTAATTATAAATGTTCAAATAGTATTTTTTTCAGTATAATTCTCGTTGATGTAATATAACCTTTAAAATTATAAAGATTTACGAATTAACTTTAAGTCAAACAGTTTCACATTACAATTTTGTCAAAATATGTATGGAAAGATCAATTTTTTTAAGATTACTCACGTTTTGATGTTCGTTGATGATCATTTTCAATGCGACAAGAAATTTTAAGTAGAAAAAAACTGTAGCTTGAAAACAAAGCGTTTACATTAGAATTTTAAGAAAAATTATTTATCTAATTTATAACTGCGATGTCAAATTTTTAATGGTGGATGTACCATTAAAGTAAGGGCAATTTCTTGTATTTAGATAAGCAACGGCTGTTTGAAGATGTTATGACTGAAACAAGTCATTTTTTAGTTTTAAGGAAGTTACATTCATTTTAATATGGTACCCATAAAGCAAAACTAAAATAATTAATAAGAAGACAATTTAAATCGATAACCATCCTATTTATCTAAGCAATTGAGGAATCATAAAGAAACTTGATTTTTATTGTCATGTATGATTTATTACTAAACGTCTATTTAAGATGCCTCTTACTTCAGTTGGAAACTAGGTAAAATATTTTCTTCGTGGTGTTAATTGAAACAAAGTTTTAAACTGATTAAACCACTTAAACTGGTTAAACCGATTTGTATGAAACTGAAAATATATTTTAACGTAAATCATATAAACAAATATACACCAAAGAGCCATTACATTATGACCACCCTCCATCGATAACAATGGGCTCTCCCAGGTTTTCATGGTTTCTCGCAGAGGAACGATGTTCTCATGGGGCACATTAGGACCCATAATCCTCATAGAACAATCCCTGACGTCTGTAAGCTACTTGAACATAGTTGCAGACCAGGTTCACCAATTCATGGCAACAGTTCCTGTGGGGGATGGTGTTTACCAACAGGATAATGCACCATGTCATAAGGGTCGAATCGTTATGGATTGGTTCGAGGAACATTCGAGTGACTTTCAAGTCATGTTTTGGTCCCCAAACTCACTTGACCTTAATCCAATAGAGCATTTGTGGTTCTACTTGGAAAACCAAATTCGTGCTGTCACGCTACCCCCTCACAATGTGAGGGAATTGCAGGACCAGTTGGTGAACGCTTGGCACCAGATACCTCAGATTACTTATCAGCACCTTGTGGAATCAATGCCACGGCGGGTGCTAGCAGTTTTGAGGGCTAAAGGTGGTCCTACATGTTATTAGCAGGGTGGTCATAATGTAATGGCTCTTCGGTGTATAAGCATTAACACTAGAAGTGCAGTTGTGGTCACTTGGATCGCTCTTTGCCATTTCTCATGTTATTTTTGAAGATACGCGTGAGATTCAAAGCTAATATTTTTTGAGTTTTCTTAAGTTGTTTCGAAGTACACCATATCAAAATTACATGTCCTTCTGTTGATTAACAAAATTAATAATAATTGAAATACCTAAAGCAGCCAAAATGGTTCATTTTCACCCTCATAAGGAAAACGTTCATTTTTGAAGTTTTATGTCTGTTTTTGATTTTTCAGAACTCAATTCTGGTCCACTGTGTTAAGAAAACAATATCACACGAAACAGTTTTCGGAAAATTATATGGTATTTTTGATGATTCAAATACCGAAATAGTTTAATTGAGTTCCTATTGAATTATAATTTCATTAGTGCGTCTGAAAGAAACCATATACATGCTAATTATAAACAATTATATTTTTTATATTCATGGACAAGAAAGTATTAATGAATGACGGTTATTGCCCTGTAAGTAAAAAAGAAAATTTAATGTATGGCGTTCAAGCCACATAACTTTGATTTCAACTGACCTAGCGTCATTAGCAAAACCTTGAGTTCTTTTATATTGTATAAATTATTCCACATTGAGGCATATTTTAGGATAACAAGTTTAACAATTTGGCTTTACAATTATGTTTTAGAAAACTTACTACTAATAAACATAAAGAATAACTGTAAACCTAAGCCTCGACAATTAACTGCTCACCCAAAAAATTATTAAAAAAGTATTTACATTTCGGTTCACTAATTTATTCTTTAAACAAAAAAAAAATATTTATATCACATATTTAAAGCATTTGGTTACACTGTAAAAACCAAAAAATTCATTTTTACCATACCGAAAAAATCGTTTTTACCATAAAATATTATTACATAAAATATTTATTTAATTAGAGTGATTCACTTATTTTTTGGAAATCATTACTTTAAAAATTTACAGTAATATTTATTTAATTAGAGTGATTCAGTGATTTTACTGAAATCATTACTTTAAAAATTATGTTATATCAGGTTTTTTGATCCGTAACACGTTCTGGTAAGAAATGATTTTTACGTTAAACTGTACCAGCACTGTTCTCATTTGTGTGGTAGTAGAAACTTTAATTTGAAACCAGAATTTTAGGGAAACCGTTACCATATAAACTTACCAAATGAGCAGTTTAAATACCATATATTTTGGTTTTATTAACCAGAATTATTTTTTTAGGAGAAATAACATTATTTTTCAGTGTAGTTATTTTATCAAAATATTTTTATTATCGTGGGAAGTTTTGATTTTTTATAGCTGGTTTAAGACACCTCCCTATTGCGGGGCAACTGAGACCTCCATGTTTTCTTTTTCTTTTTTTTTAACGTACATGTTATAGAAAATGTTTGTTCCGGTAAATAAAGAGTGTAGCTGTTCTCCCATTAGTTGTTCTCTTAAATAAATATTCTTGATTCGACTACAGGTTTTAAAGTAAAAAGGGATTTAAATATTCCCGAATGACGTTATAGCATCGTTATTTAGAGCATTTTTTGCAGTTTTTACTTTCTTCTTTCAGTTTTTACTTTCCTCCTTGCATAATTTATTTGTGAAACCATTTATTTTGCAATTTTTTGTTATGTCTTAATTTAACGAGGTGTGGTGCAAAAAAATTTAATTTATGTCCAAGCTTTATTTGGAAGAACAAATAAAACACATAACGCTCCCGCAATATATGCAGAGATGCCAACTTGCTCCGCTTTGCAAAACAGTATTTTCTAGTGGTAGCGAAATTTAAGTTACTCTGAGTTTAGTATTTTTCATTATAAGTAATTTTATCACCACTAAATATCAAATATTATAAGTATCATATGAAATGCAACATTAAAGCATCAAAATACTGGTTACTATGTTAAAAAGCAGGCATAACTGTCTATCATTAACGAATTTTACTATATAATTTGCTACCACTTTATTAAAACTATTCCAGAAAGCGGAGCAGTTGGCATCCCTGTATATGTACATATAAAGTCAACATATAGTATGGTTCAAATTAACATAATTCTTTTTTCGTCTTAACTTCATTATTAGATTACCACGGCTGTTATAAGATTGTATTGATTATTTTTATAAGACCATGAAGCGAGGGTGATTAAGATTCAATTACTGATATTAAAAGCTAAATCATTCACTTGAATAGATGTTTCTAAATCGTACGAAAGCGCTCAGGAAACTTCAATTAATCTCTATACCTTGTTTTTGCTTCAGTTGTTTCTCTTCCAGTATTAGATTAATCAGCACTAGGCGGATAGTTTTATTTAGTTAATAGTAGTTAAGGGCCATTTTTGCAACTATTTTATTTTTTAACGAAGATTAAATAACAAAGAATACTCGTGATTTAAGCGTTTATTCTAGTAAATCTTTTTTTTTCTTTTTTTTTTCAGTGAAGGTACTTAAGTTCATCGTTTTTCAATATTCTACGTTTATAATACATTAAAAAGAAAATGAAAATAATATAGTTAATATATTTTCCCTGTTCTTTTCCGCAGAATGTAACTTAATAATTTTTTTTTTAAATCTTTTTTTATATTTAGTGTCATTTTTAAAGGACTGTTTCATTTTTCAAAAGAAGAAAAAAAAGTTGTAAAAAAATGTTTCATTAATTGGGTATTTACAAAATAGTTTGGTTACAAGAGTACTTAAGTAATATGAATTGAGTCAATTCATCGCGCTTTTTTTTAAACTTAACGTAATTTTACATTTAGGACGGCATTGAGCAATCAACCCACCGTTAAGGTTCGAGGCAATCAATGTTTACCTTTGTAGTCTTGTAGGTTTGTACCCAATGTAAAAAACGGTATAGCTTCCTGATGAAGCAGATGGGAAATCTAACTTTTGTGGAGGATTTTATGTAGAAATTAATTTGCACTTGCGTTACATGAAAATTAAAACTACGAAAACCTCCCACGGATCGTCGATGACTAGGGAGAAAAGGAAAAAGATAAAGGGATCTAACACATGATCCGTGTACACCTGGTGATATTTTTGTGTCAGCACTATGTTAAGTGTGACCCGGAAACAGATTCGAATCAACCAACCATTTCTGTGATTCGAACCTGGGTCTCTTCATTGCTAGGTGAAAGCTCTAATGTTTGCGCCATCTCGGTTCTATGCTGGATAATAAATAGAAAGATATATCCAATTGCTATTAACAAATATGCGCAGAGCGAGAAGAATGTGCGAAGGAAATAAAAAAAAAAGTATACCTTGAAAAGCTTTTGATCTAATAATCGGATTTTCACCTACCAAGAATCCTAAACTTAAATATGCTAATTTATATTCAGGCAGATGACATATTAAGCTATAAAATAAAACACAAAAAAATTATTTCTTCTGAATGAACATACCTTTTTATGACGGCTTCTGATTCTTAATTCTCAAAATATAAGCGATTGCTGCAATCTAGAAAATATCATCATATACGTTTGGTAAAAAGAGCGATCCAGAGTCAGGATCCTAAAATTAGTTTTTCTATATGTGGATTCCGATTTAGGCGTCTTGATTGTTCAATTTGATTAACATATTAGCAAATGAGACTCAAAAACAATATCCTTGAAGATGCTTTAATAAACGTTATTATTGTGTTGATGTTGTTACTAATGCTACTTGTCAATACCAGCAAGCCTGCTATGGGAAACCAAGTGATTTCAAGGAAAGGTACATTTGTTTTTCAAAGGCGCCATCTATGACCAAGAATATGACTTCATTCACACTTAGGTCACAGCCTGTTTTACAGGTTGGACTCATGCATCCATACGCAGATCGTAATTGAAACTGAGCTAGAGAATTATCAATCTCCAATTCAGTACCCTCGAGGTATTGATGTTTTATGGGAACATAGAGGACTTTGTTACCCTGACATATTTAACTTGCACCAGTAATCATTTAATACCCGGGGATTCTTCGGTCGGCAGGATTCAAGTTCGCGATCTCAATAACTTGAGACTGTCCAACCAACCAGGCTCTCCCGACCCTCCATAAGCGTTGTAGTATTATCCGGATCGCGTTTTCAAAACACACGATTAATCGGCTGCCGTTAGCTTATAGGAGAATAAAGCTTGAGTTCATATTACATCTACCATTTGAAACAAGTTAGTGTCGTATACACGTGTCCTACAAGTGTTAAAAATATTGCTAATATGAATATTTTATTTTTTTAATGATTTTACGATTTCAATAGTACTATTTTTTATTGATTTTTATAAAATAGGCTTTGTTGCCTGAATTTTGTAAACATTATTGTTCTTAAAGTGATAGATGGCATAGATGACGCATCTTGATTCATAGATGACAACCCTAAATATTAATTTGCTATATTTTAAAAATTATTTTATACAATGAAGTTAAAAGCACATACATTATATATTTTTTATTCTTAGCAATTTTTGTTAACTGATACATTTGTCTATTTTTAAAAGCATTTTTTATTTTATTTTACTTTATATCGGTATGTTTCTTTTCTGCTTTTCCTCTTTCATTTTAAACTCATTTGAACTTACAGTATTTTTTTGAGCCATAAATGCATAATAAAGAGTAGTTTTTATCTTAAGAATAATTATTGTCATTCCGAAATGCCTCTGTATTTTAGGAATGTATCTTGTCCACAATTAATACCTCCAGTACCTGCATAGAAAGTGTTAAAAGAATTCTTCAATATCCATATGATTTTAACACAATAATCGATTTAAAATTCAATAGAGTGAGTAATGCCCGTAGAGTAAATGTTTTTCCCCAGGTAGTTGAAACCTATACATGCGCATGCTAATTTTTTTACAATCGATCCTTACAGGCCGTACATAGTTGCAACGCTTATTTGCGTGACAGTTAAGTAACTGAATATATTTTTCGGACAAACCCTATATATGTTCAGCGAACTAGATCGCTAAAAGAATTCTGGTAAAATTACCGTACTAAATAATAATGACATTATATATGGTATTTAAACCATTAATTTGGCAATTTATCCATTCATATTGTAACAGTGTACCGAAAAATCCAGTTTTAAAAATTATTGTTTTTATTACCACACATTCAGAAGAAAATGCGAAACTAAAAAGCAAATTAAACCAAAGAAATTATTTCTATTCCATGCTCTAAGGTATTATGATAAAATTACAAGAATTGTTCCCCATTCACTAGATTTTATCAAATATCATGAAATCGTACTTTATTTGCTTATTTTACCTAAATCATTGCTAAAACATTTCGGTAAAAATGAAAAAGCTTTATGTTGTTCCCATAGAGTCAGAAACATGTTAAGTGTTACCATATTTTTGTATTTTTTGCCATACTCTTCTTTTCCATTCTTTTTAATTATGTTAAAATATTTATGAATTAAAAATGTAATAAGTACGCACAATAAAATACATTTTATTTTAAATTTGAGGATTAAAAAAATGAAAAAAGAAAGACTAAGAAATCTTGTAAAAAATGTGATTATTTGTTTTTAAGCAACTTAAGGACAAAGAAAACAATGGTTTAGAACTGGTAAAAAAATCAGAAATAATAAGCTACAAAAAAGGAAGCTGTCTAATTGATGCATACGCTTAAAAACTGAAAGATAAGGTGCTTTAAAACTTAAGATATCTCAGATAAGAGGATTAGCTTGAGGCGTCTTTTGTGCGAGATGATAACTTTTAACCCTAAAGGGATAACATAAGCTGTTTTGTAAAAAAAAGAGCATTAACACGTTTTTTTTTCCTAATTAGGTAATGAAAGAAGCATTTTAATTTTTATACTGATCAATTAAAATAAAATAAAAATATAAGAAATAGTTTAGAATGCGTATGTAGCTAGCTAAACGTAACGTTTCAAAATGATAAAAAATGAAATGAATGAAATAAACAAACTTGATTGAAAATGTAAATTGATGGCTTTTATTTAAAAACGACTCTTCCTCTTAAGGTTGGATTGCTTATATTTACTCTATTCTATATTGCGCTGTATATTAACTCTATTCTACTTAACTATTTGTTTAAAATGCTTAAAAAAATTTTACGTATCTTACAGTTTATCAAAATGTAAACAGTAGAGGACAAATTGCTGAAATTTTCTTCGTTTTTGAAGGAATTATTTCCTGGAAAATTCTCCGATTGATTAAATACGTTAATGCAGAAATCACTATCTGCGCTTGTTTAAAAATATGAATTGAGTCAAAAGTTGGTTCTTCATATTGATCAACATAATTTATTAATAATTATGGCACTTTAGGTATGAATTATAAGATACTAAGGCATTTCTCGTAATCTAACCTGGAATTTTTACTGATACGCATTATTTAAGTTTTAAGAGTTGTAGATGTTAGCTTACAGCTTACACATCAATGGAGGCAACAAACCGACCAAAAACAAAATTAACAAGTTTTCACTAAATAAAATATATTTTATCTACTGAAGGGGCCCTATAAGGGCTATAAAACTGAACATTTTTGCTTTTTCGCCAATCATAGAAGTAATGTTAAAATTACTGAATGTTTTGTTAAAATTACAAAATTTATCTCATTTACTACAAACAACATAGTCAAGAAACCATTTTTTTCTGCAATTTAACCAAAAATCGCTACTAAAGCCCAACAGTAAAAATATGATACTTTTTGGTTTTCCCATGGAGCCAGAAAACACCAGATTCCGATAGTTTTGACCGTACGTTTTTTCTCAGCCTACTTTTTGCGGAATATTTTCAATGACTAATTTGTCCAAGTGTAATGTTTTGATTTTTAAAAGTAAATATTCTTTAAAAAAATCAGAAGCAATAATTAACGACAGAACGTAAGAAGAATTGGATTCTAAAAATTAACAATTAAAGAAAATGGATTAAAAATTAATTTTTCTTTAAAATTCGATACCTGGAATGCTAATTTTTTTGTGTTCGTGCTATTCATGTCCATTATTACTTATTCATCAAGTTTCCAAGCTTCTTAAAAATATTGAATATTCTACAAGTTATTCATTATATATAATACAATAATACAATTTTCAGTTATCATCATCATAGTTGGTCAGACAGCCCAATGTGAGCCAATGCCTTCCTTTGAAGATTTCTCCACGATGACTTCCGATTTATCTTTGATCTCAAATTTGTTTCATTAATTGCGAGACTCCACTGAGTCAGCCCATCTCAACCGCGGCCTTCCCCGCTTTCTTTTTCCAGTGGGTCTAAAAAGCAGTATCTTTTTTATTGTGTTTTCGTCACTCATTCGAATCACGTGGGCGATCCGATTCATTCTATTTATTTTTATGTATTTAATAATATCAGGTTGTTTATAAATCTTGTACAGTTCAAAGTTAAATCTCCTTCTCCAGTTATTGTTTTCATTTACACCACCAAGTTCGCCCCGCTAAATCTTTCTGTTATATTCTTTTTTAAAATCACTCTCAAACCATCTTTCTTTACCTTTGTCTTTTTAAAACAGTCACAAATGTGATTTAGAAAAAAAATGGCACTTAAAGGATTTTATTATTGCTTATTCACATAAAATATCATAGCTCTAAGTCAAAAATATAGGGCCTTATCCTTAATATTTTTTAATTAAGGAATATACTATAAATTTAAATCTATTTAAAGCATGTATTAAGCTCAATATATTTTACAAATTTCTTAAAGCAACTTGTTAATACTGGTTGGAGAAACTTCATCAGTTCATTTCCTTCTACGTTCATCTTACACTGTCCTTACACTAGGATACTATCCTCATTTCCTTCTTTTTTCTCGGAAAGTACTACAACTTTACTTAAAAGATTAAACCTGTTCTAAAGAAGATATTTCCTTGAGAGGAATCACACTACATTTTAAGCTTCTAAGGAAATAAAAAAAAGCAGAAAGCTTAAGAATTTGCTTCTCTTTTATAAAGGGCTCTCTTAAAATGGTATCCAAATCTAGATTGCTTACTTAATGTTGAGGATAGATTTGTAGAATAGTTTTAGTTCTTTTTTATAGATATTTTTTGTGTTGGAAAAAATTGTTTTTGTTTAGAATTGTTTGTTGTTCTAAATGTTTTCGGTACTTGATTAAATTACTTTATCATCTGATGTATACGAAGCTATTTTATGGTGATTAAATAATGTATTTTACTCGCAAGTTTCAAAAGTTTCCTTAACTTTTTGAGAATATGTTTTAAGTTTATTCTAGTTTTTTGCATGGCTAATAAACCTGAAAATACGCCTTAGTCAACATTTATTAAATATTATTTTTTAGTAGTAGCATATTAGCACATATTTTACTTCAGTATATATTAATAAATATAGCTCTCAATAAATATTAATGCATATAACGTGTTCTTTGTTTAGAAATTTTCACAATTTAACTTCAAAGATTAAACCTGTTAATATTCTAAGGAAGTTCTTTTTTGAGAAAAAATATCACGTTAAAATTTAATCTTCTAAATATATAATTACGAAGAAAACTTAAGAATGTGTTTCTTTATTTTTGAAAAAATGGCTCGCTTTAAATGATATCAAAATTACGTTGCTCACTTAATGTAGAAAATAGTTATAGCATAATAGTTTGAGAATGATAACGATAGTTAACTGCAAAAATAATAACTGTAAATGGTAATAGTTTAAGAAAATAGTTTGTAGAAGATTATTACGATGGAATAATTTCAGTTTTTTTTATTTAAAGACATTTTATTTTTCATAAAAAGGAAGTTTATTTAGTCTTGAACTGTGAATTGATTCAAATTATTTTGCTTAATAAAGTAATAAATTTAATTTATCATTAACTGTAATGCACAACTTTTAAGTTATCAAATTCATTCTCATATTTCAATAGTTTTTAAACATATTTAAAAGCACGTTTGACTCAAAAATAAGCGGAATTTAGACTTGCTTGGAATCACCCTTCGTGGTCAGTTTGACCCTCATAAAAATGATATCATTTCATCATAAATTATTTCTTAAAGGCTTAATATTGTTAAAGATATAATATGTAAAAAAAAAAAAATTTTAATTTTTATCGTGTTTTTTACTAAGCCAATTATTTTCTCGCAATATCACTATTAGTACGAAAATAAACAAAGAACATGAATGTATATTATACACATTATCACACGACATATTTTAAAATGTCAAGTTCCATCATTAGTATGGCGTAAGTCCGCGTGACTGGAAAATGACAAAAACACATCGGCGAATTGTTTTCTAGCTTTTCTCATTGCCAGTATTCGTATTATTCAGCGTCTTGACATGTTAAAAAGCGTGATTCTTATATTTCAAGGGCTGAATTGCACCAAATAGGGGCTTTCTGATGCGCAAAGTACTAATTTGTAGATCTTCAGCAGACACAAAATTGAATTCGTAAAATGTGGTTGGGGTTTCTACGGATTTATCGAAAACATTTCCACCATCGAGGACAGTAAATTCGCAAACGTAGTAAAGAAATGCAAGACACCTGCAAGTTTCATTTCTCTTAGAATAATTCTTTAGCATCTGGTCTGCTAAGGTCACATTTCGTACTATTGTTTGAAGTATCAGTGCTTAGTTTCTATTCTGTGCTATCGTCTGCAAATACATTTGCTTGAATACCATTCGGAATTATAGTATTCCTTTTCTTTTGAATTTATACTGTAAATATATACATATAGTAAATACAGTTTTGATTTTGTAGTACGAAAGATGAATGTAAAGACGAAGAAGTGACAGTGTTACATGGCCAACTAATAGATAGGAAAGATAGGCCACAGACTGACTTTTCTATAAGAAGTACCGGTACTGTAGATTTTGAAGAAAAAAAATTTGATTTGACAGTTGATATAAATCCTATTTATGACTATTTTTTTCAAATAAATACGTACCTTAGCGAAAGAGCATATTTAAATACATGTTACTAAAAGTATTTTAATTTCTCAATAGATGTTCAAGATTTTTTTATGAAATTCGTTACATAATGCATCTTTATCAGTATATCGGGACCGGGATAGCCAGGTCGGTAGGGCTCTGGGCCCATATCCGAGAGTTTGTGGGTTCGAACCCTGCCGACAGAAGACTCCCCGTGTAGTAAATGGTGACTGATACACGTTAAATCTGTTGAGTCGTAAAGTCCTCCATGTTCCCATAACAAATCAATACCTCTGGGGGTACTGGATGGGAGATCGATCGTTCTCTGATTCAGGTCAAAATTACGATCTGTGGATGAATGAATGGATGTATGGAAGGGTCCGCCCTGTAAACGGGTGTGTCGCATGGTGTGGCAGAAGTCGAATTCTTGGCCACAGATGGCGCCACAGGAAAACAAGAACAATCGCACCCCTCTGCCTAAACAGGCATTAGCAGATTTTAAAAATTACATTACCCGACACGTTTGGGGCATTTTTATTTAAAAACTATTTTTGTGCAGCTGACCAAAAATTGGGCTTACGGCGATTAATGTACAAATCTATAGACTTGTAATTTTGAACACAACCTTGGAAACCATTGGACTCCTGGATTAAGCATTAGAACAAACTAACGATCGTGGAAGACTTAATGATGGAACTAACTCATATTTACGTTACATGGAAAGCCGATTAGTCCGACAGCAAAGGGACTACAGGATGTAATCAATCTTCCACCAATGTTGCTTTATGTTTGCGTTCGGTGATGAGTGGAAGCAGAATTTGAAATCCACCAGTTTTTACTGCATAGTGGTCAAAACTCAAAAAAGATGGCCCAAACTTGGAAAATTAAAACTCTCAAAAGTACTAATCATAAAGTTATTTTAAATTAACGTATGACGAATAATATAAAACATCATTATCAAATTATTATAATTAATATTATAGTATTATCCATACAAAGTGGTTAGAAGTTTTTTCATATCTGAAATGTGGCTTTCTGTTATACATTTCTATCAGATGTTAATATAAAAATAATTGTACTTTAAGTATTGGTATTAGCTTTTCATATTCTTACATGCAGAAAAAACTGGTTTAGTACGTTGAATGAGAAAATAATATGGATACTACATCAGTTAAAAGCTCTTTTGCAAAATTGCATAGTTCATATAATTTTGTAAATACATTTGGACTTATGAAGCTTTGGTTATCCTCATACATTGCACAGAAACTGGAGAAAGATCCATACAGAACTCAGTGAAATAAAAAATAGCTGCCCAAAGTTGCCCCGATTGATTTCATTCAAGAAAATGCAAGTATAAGTTAATTTTTTTCGTAACTAATTTTTAATTTTTTAACAGTTTTTTCAATGTAACCAATTTTTAATGTTTGAAACTTATCATGATTTTCATTTTAATTTCATTGAATTATAAAAAATTAAATCAATTTCTACTTTTTTCTCAGAAAGTAAATACAGTAAATGCCACGATAATCTCGTAGTTTTGACTGTACTTTTTTTTCTTAATGTATATATAAATAAGTGGCCTCGTTTTTAATGTTTAAAAATAGTTACTCAACACATTTTCATAATTATTTCCATTATCATTTGTTTTAAAGTAATGTTTTCCTCGGAAAACCAAAATGAAAAAAAAAAAGATAATTTCATTAATTTTGCCAATGATTAAATCACGCCAAGCACTTAAGTGCATGCTGTGATTCATACATAAACATTTTTTTTAGTTATTAGTTACTTTTAAAAATGAACATTTTTAATTAACTCTCCGTTTGATGTATTTTAGGAATCACTAATGGTAAGCAAATGGGTTTTTGATTATCAACTCTTCTAACATTTCTTCATGTCACATTTCTGTTGATGAGTGCTTTCTAAAACAGATTCCTAATTAATAAATTTACTGCACAAAATTCATTTAGGGCAGAAAAACACGTACTTTGTCATTAATTCCTCATTAAAATTTTGAATTTTGCTTTCGTGGGAAATTTGACCTTTGTAGAATAGTGCTTTATGTTTTGCAATATATTAGTAAGTATAGTATCAAACATTAAAATATCTCAAACACCTTGCCGGGCATTTTAGGTCTGCCCCATTATCTCCAAAAGTATTTGCAGAAAGAAAGAAATGCAGGAAATAATATTTTTAATAATAGATTATTTTTTTGAAAAAAATTACTAAAGGAAATTAACTAGTAATAAATCTATTGCTGAATAGCTCACATAATTTTCCGAAAGTACAAAAACCAAACAGCAAAAGTAAATAAAAGCATCAAATGGGGATGATTTAAAAAAATACTTAATATAAAATAAATCACTTGCCTTACGTTTCCGAATTTCATTAAACGTGTGAAGTTAATTTTAAATAAGAGTTATGATGATCAAAGATCACTCTAGTCATTTGCTTTCACATTGCACAGCTATTGAACGAACGCACTTTGTACGCCAAAAAATGTCAACTCCCCCTTAAAAAAAATTATATATAAATATTTAGTAAAATGTTTTTTTGTATCATTATATGTTTAATATTCTTGCTATGATACACTTTTAGTAATCATGCCTCTATGCTACTAAAAACAGGCTTAATGATCAATGTATTTATACTGGATGCGTTTTTTAAAAGAATTTTAATGAAAAATAACTCATCTATAAATTTTTTAAAGTATTTTCATGAAAATAAATTCAATATTATATTAGCAGTTTAAATTTTTAAATTAAATGCCTAAGCAAATGTTTTTTTCTTGTATTTTATAACAAAAATGTGAAATAAGTGATGTCATTTATGAATGAAATCAGTTTAGCTTCCAATTCTTCTCCTGTGCTTTTTAGAACAGTTAATACTGACGGAAGCATATTTCAAGAAATTAGTTACGTATTTTATAAGTTATTAATCAGATATCCAAAGTAAATTATGTTTTTATAATATCATTTTAAATTATTAAAACCAAAGAAAACACATAAATTATGCAAGTAAATTAACTAAAAATTAAATTTAAAGCTTTTGACAAAATGAGTTAAAAGTGAAAAGAAAACAGAAATTTAAATTCTTTAAAATTCTTGAATGTGAATTTGTAACTTTAAAAAAATACGTGTTTAATTAAATTAAGGAATAAATCAGCCTTTTAGGTGACATTACATATGCCATTAAAATGCCAATTGAAGAATCGTATAGGCATAAATTTATCAATTTTCGTCAAGATATTAAAGGACATAATTTCTAAGCATCATAGTAGGTATTTTTTTTGAAGTATCATAGTGAAATTTAATGAAAAAAATGGCACTTTTATTTTAATTAGTCCTGAAACATTGACTATATTTTTACATTGACTAAATTTTTACATTGATTGAGGTATTATGTAAGACATTCCAAATCAAATTATGCAGTTCAAAAGCCAGTTTACTGGAATATATTGCGAAAGAAAATCTGAAAAACCATAATTCACAAAGCAATAATTTCTGTAAAATCACTGAATCACTCTAATTGAATAAACATTACTTTAAACATTACTTTAAAAATTACTAAATAACATTTTACGGTAAAAATAAATTTTACAATAAAATGAATTCTACAGTTCATGCGGCCAAAGAGCTTTAACCGTAATGTGAACTGGAATTTTTTACAGCATAACAAAATGCTTTAAATATGTGCTATAAATATGCTTTTTTTATGCTTAAAGAATTCAATAGTAAACATAAAATATCGGTGCTTTTTACAGTAATTTTATCAGGAATTTTTTACACTGCAGAAGTTTACTTACACATGCAAAAATAAATAAATGAATAAAGTCCAAAAGTCAAGTTTAAGTCATTGCAGGTACAATAATTTATTTTTCGAACGAAAACTATGTAGTCCATTTATATATATATAAAAAAATTTTGGTATTATTATAGTTTTTATTTAATAAATATTTAATTTATCCCTTAAGAACTTGTGTAAACAAGCAGTATATTATAGTTTATTTGATAAATCAGTATAAGGTTAACCGGAGACTCTAGTAATCTTCGCATAGCATGGCTTATGAAAATAAATGGGTAACGCCAATATGCCATCTTTTATAAATAGATTCCGATTTGAAAACGCAAGCAACTTATTTCTGTCTTGAAAAATAATGCTTAGCAAACATAAAAATACATTTAGCCGGCGCATTTTTCTTCTAAATAAATGCAGAAATAGAAAAGAAAAAAAAATGGGGATTAATATTTATAAAAAAGAATCCGAGTGACTTCAAATATAGATAAAAACCATTAAAAAACTGTTTATATGATGTAAACTATGATGTAAATTATGATGTAAAAATATAATAGTCAAGAACTAAAAGAAATTTTAAATTTTCTAAAGACAGTTTTAATATGAGCTAGTATTAAAAGTTAATAAATTTATTTATCTTGATTTCTGAAATTCAATTTCAACTTTTAGCTGGTATGTAATCTTTAAATTTTTCTCTATGGGTTTCATGGACTATTTCCACCATGCTTCAAGCTTCGGTTTAGATGGGCAAACAACCCCGTGTTTTTTTTCTCTTATATAAGTTACGCATGTTACGTCACTTAGTTTACGATTTTCTGATAGAGGAATCAACTATATAGGGTGAGTTTGAACAAGATTGCACTGCAATACAAACAATATTTGTCGTAGAAACTATGGGTCTATCGAGGTCACATTAATTTAAAACGCAGCTTATTATTTTGAGACATCAAATCAGATCTATTGAACAGGAAAAATAATTGCTTATGAAACACAAAATAGATGCATTTTACTCTATTTTACACAGTACTCACTAGAAAAGGCCAAAAGCAGTCGTTTTACATTAATAATTTTACATTATTGATACATAAAGAAGAAAAAAAGCTTAATTTAATATTAAGATTACACGACAGAAATACATTTAAAATCAAATAAAAGCTCTCCCTGAAAACCTAAAATGGGGGTTGGCTATAAGAAATTATATGTAACTGAAAACAGATAAGATGATATTACTTTCAGATTTATAAAATGATACATTAAATAATGCATTTAATATTAGGCAAGAAAACGTTGAAAAGTTAATAATATAGTAAAATAATTTTGAAAAATAATTGAATAAATGACATTTATGACATTTTGTTTTGAAATATGTAAAGAGTAAGAAGGAAGGAAGGATCGAAAAATTCAAATAATACATGATATAATAAATTACACCGAAGATTTTCCTATCACTATTTAAAAATTTAATCAGACATATGTTTTACAATAAGTTCAGTTTCAAAATAAGTTAGGAACATCGGAATTGCAGAGACATAATTTTGATGTATTTAAAATCTTTAAATTTCCTTGAGACACTGTTTTGCATTTTGATTAACAGTACATTGTTTACTTTTGAGACATTTTTTTGAAACATTTTTGAACAATTTTTACCTTTTAGAAATTGAGACCGTTTACATCTGAGCATGGCTAAAAAACCATGAATACAAAACTACAGTTCTTTAGCCATTTACAACTAGTATGGTTTCAAAACCGTAAAAGAAATTTAACTGGACATTGAAGACATTATGGAAGTTCTATGGTGCTGCCATCTATGCGTGAATAAGAGTATCGAATTCAAACAGCCCAGGGTCTTTAATAGGAGAGTGCAGAACACTGAAAACAATTCATGTGTTAAAGGAAATAGATGAAATGTTGTAGTATCAAGGCTGGGATTTGATTTTCCATTGTTTCGGCCATGAGATCGAGAGATTAACCCTCTCGGCTATAATATGTACTCATCTGGAAGGAACAAAGGGGCTTCATTAGGTGTGTCCAGTTGGTGCAATGAAACTATGGTTATTTAACCGTATTAGGTTTTAATAAATGGTTTTTATCAGTGTAGGCTCTCTTACATGATATTTAAAAAAAATACTCTCCTAAATATGATTTTTGAAAAAAATCATCAAACTTTCAATTTGTAATGCTTATTTGTTTTATTTTCGAATATTTTAATTATAACTTTTCTTTAATTGTTATTTTCCTTCAATATTTTTTATATCATTTTAATTTATTCTCTAGTTTTCGTTTCAAAAGATCTTTGTACATTCTTTAGTTTTTTAACAAAATAAATAGATACTTACAGCTTATTCAAGATATAGTTAAATGATTTTCAAATTAAGCTACAGTATAACCGAGCTGTTACTATCGAGGAAATTGGAGAGGGTGGGCAAGAAAAACTATTTGAGGAATTCTATAGGGCAAGGCCTGTGATTAGGCCTGTGTGAGGAATTTTATTGGTGAAGGCCAAATGGAATTTCAAATTACAGAAAGTCTGCATAGTAGTTCTCTCTTTCGTTTTCCACACAACAAAGGATTGACTTAACAACGTGGTGTGTTTAAAAAGTAAAATTGCTATTTTCATTGCGAAGCTTTTTTATTTTTTTTCCTATGACAAGGTAAAATAGAACAAATATCTAAAAAGGATAAAGATACGAAAGTATAAATGAGAACATGAGATAAACAAAAAACAAGATCGAAGTCATTGCCCTAAAGGTTCTTTTGCTTCCCTATACCTTGAGGACTCAGTCTACTAAGGGTCTCACATTGGAGCAAGTGATCCCTACCCACTTCTTCTACAGTATTACAAAGTAGACAAAAAGGTGTAATAGGAAGGCCTATACAATGTAGATGAGCGGAGAGACAATCATGGCCAGTAAATAAACATGTATCACTTCTATGCTTGCAAAAGGGGCTGGAATAGCCTGGTTGGTAAGGTGTTGGACTCGTGTTCGAGAGAGTGGCAGTTCGAATCCAGCCGCCCGAGGAGCCTCCGTGTATTAAACGGTAACTGGTGTATGTAAAATCTGTCGTTGTCACTAAGTCCTCCAAGATCCCTAAACAAATCAATACATCTGGAGTTCAGGAGTTACCTTGTCTTCTGGATTGGGTTCAAAATTACAGGACTGCGATGTTAAACATTGGCAGCCATAAGCTCTAACTTGGGTCTGCTGTTCAACGACGGTTATAATATAATCTATTATATTTAATTCTCTTACGTGGCTCCCAAATTTTGGCTGTATTTCTTTTCCGCCGGTGACAACGTTTGCTTTGTTTAGAAAACACCAAAGCATTCTGCCTTTTAATGATGTGTTTCTGGTCTAATATATATAATTCTCTTACATGGCTCCCAAATTTTGGCTGAAGTACTTTGTACAACTAAATATGATTCTTTTCACAACACATAAATATTTACTTTATTTTCTTCATTCATAGAGAAAGCAGTCGGCAAAGAATTCTGTTAGGTTAAAAAACATTTCGCTAAAAAAATAACGAACTCTAAAAGAAATAAAAATATACAAATTAAAAAATAAAAATGCTGTTGCCAGCCATAGAATTTTTTGAAAGTTAACTTAGCAACATAAATCAAAATGACATAGAAGCACAACTAGATCAAAATTATGATACATGAGCTCTTGACGTAACAAATCCTTCAATTCTAAAAGTGTTGTATCGCCAAATGCCCAAATTAACAATTGTGTTCTTAAAGAAATTCTATAAAAAGTTTCAAATAAACAACCTACTTCTACAACTGCTTCTTGAAGAACTTGGCTCATTGATTAAAAATATTGTTTAAATTTTACAGTACTAACTTTACTTCTACTTTAATTATTGCTATGACCCTCTTTCATTGCATTTTACAACTTCATGCTAAATTTGAGGACTTTAAGTTGTTTTGTGGTTGAATACTGACATTTAGAAATGTGTACATAAAAAAAATAATATTTAGAAGTTAAGAGTTGCCTCAGAAAAATTTGAATTGTTGACATTGAACTTAACAATAGAAACAATCGCTTTTGTGAAAAATTGAATTGTATTGTTGACATCAAAACTAAAAATATTGTGTTTCAACTTAACAATACTACCTTAATTTATACTTTAGAATTGCCTCGGATAAATTTGAATTGTTAGCAATGACTTAAACAATTTTATTTTAACTGACAAATACTATATTATAATTTTAACTTTTTCTATGACTATACTCATTTTCTTACTCTTTTCTTTGTTTTTTATACATTTTATATTTTTGTGATAAAATCAAAACTTATAGTTGTTCTGCTTCTGAACACTGATGAAAACACAAAATGATGGGCTTCATCAACCATCAAAAATATATACATTTATTTTACAAATTCCATATTATTAAGGTGGCGCCCTTCAGAGAATTAAAAATACAAAATTATCTTCATCAAAGCCGATGCTTCTCATCCGGCGTTCAGTGGCAGACTACTATTTCATATTGTTTTACAACACATGGCTTTAGCCCTCTGGTGGGAAAGACTTTAAAACAAAACCTACAACAGTTACTTTTCTCAACAACTGAAATTTAGAATAGCGTGATTAAGAAAAATATGTGAACTGTTTGCTGCTTCAAATTAATATTGAAATGTACAGGTTTAGAATTTTCTACAGTGAAAAGTTTTTGGAACTTCAGTAATCAAAAAAGTATACAAAAGCTAGACGTTAAGAACGTATCCAATGAGCGAGCAAAGCGAGCATTGGATTGCGAAGCAATCTGAAATGAACTGCGACAGCAGTTCCGGGGGTTGGTGAGCGCCAGCGAGCAGGGGGCGAAGCCTCCTAGTATACAATAATACATGATAACACATTATCAAGTCCTATCATGCATTATTGTATATTATTATTCAAATTATCACGATTGTTCTTCAGTTTAATATTAATATAAACATGCAGTCTTTTATATCTTCACAATAGTCTCTTGCGTTAGAAAAATTATTCCCTAATAATCAAAAAGAGCAGTGGGTGGTTAAAACTATGAATAAAGCAGAGCTGTATCAAAAATATGGATTTGGGGAGGGGGGGGGGATACAGAATTACCCGACTGAAATTCACTTTATACCCTACTAATGGTCAATTAAAAAAACTTCGAGATTTTACTTTTTCATATTGTGTACTTGAATAATATTTTTTATGCTTCATTTCAACCGATATATTACTAATTATAATAAAAATATCTGTCTTAAGACTATCGAGTTTCCCCCTCACAATTACTTGAAAATTTCGAGCGTAAAACTACGCAAAAATAATGCTTAAAAAAAAATAAACAGTAAATGATGAAAAAAATCTGTATATTTTCGCTTTATAAAATACTTTATATTCTCATTAAATCAAAAACCAATGTGATTTGAAAAATTAAAGTTTAAAGATGGAGGGGAAATGCTGCTTTTTATAATTTTATTCAAAATGTTTTATTATCTATGAATTTTTACACACCTTTTCTTCAAAACAGCTTGATTCATGGCAATGTCATTTTCATCAAAATCGTCTTCAATATCCTTTTCTGACAAGAGAGAAATTAAATTATTTAACCGGTCATTTCTTTGTTATTCAAATAGTTCTTAGATATTATGGTGAAGTAAGGAATATTCAGGGTGACATTTTATATTGGTGATGGATATTCAGGTGGTTAGGAGAAGTGTATTGGTATTGTATAGTGGACCAAGTTGAAGAATACTGACAAATTGAAGATTGCGATGAAAACAGAAGGGTGATGAAAATAATACTTGAACTGGATCAGAATTAATAAAAAGCTTTTATTTTATATACCTGCAGAGCTCGAGGTACCAAATATACTTATTATTCAAAGGAATTTCAGTTGAATAAGTTTTGTATAACAATATTAAAATAGGACAGGCCATGGGAGACAAATCCCCACGACCTGCCAAAACAAAAGCCAAATTAAAAAGTACGTGTAATTTGTTCCGATCGGACACAGGAGAAGCATGGGAAGGAGATATAAAATTGGCGAATTATCATAATATAACATAGCCAAAACAAAGCCAACCAGCATATCAATATTGGTTTAAAAGAACACCTTGGTGATCATGAGTCGCCAACAAAATTATGTGAATTATTACAACCATGCAACCGAAACATTTAGCCGTTGGAAAATTAGAATAAAAAGTAATAAATAGATTTTTGTTTTCGATTAAAGGCGACAGTGAATATATAAGTCTGCATTAGTAATGAAATAAAAAGTATCCGTTACATTGATCTAAAAGAAAAGAAATAAATATTTTATGTTCGTTTAAAAAGAATAAGTTTTTGATTTATTTTAAATATAATTCTTCTATTAATAAAAATAAGCTTAAGTAATGAAAGATATTTTAAAAGGATAGAAAATAAATATGTAATGCCAATTGTGGCATCACAGATATTTTTAGTTTTTTAAAATCAGAAATGCCCTCTCATTGTTCGCTATTGCAACTGGAGCTGTTAGAAGTAGACGGTATAACCGATATAAATTTTTCCGATCTATTTGCTAACTCCATATACTTTTTTATTCCTTAATACACCGATTATAAAGAACTAATTCGATTTGAAGCCGTGTATTGTTGACAATAGAATTTTGATGAGGCAAAAGTGGCATCACATCTTCCTAATTTGCTTCAGATAAAGGTTGTAGACAGAGTGGATTTAATAAGTCATACATAATGGTTTTACAGATGCGATATATTTTTCCAGATTCTCTTTTCGGAAAATTACAAAATTGTCTACAACTCAGATCTGCAAAATGCCTTTAAAGTTAATGATGCTTATTATCGAGTCTTTACTTTTCAGTTTCAGTGGTGCTTAATAAAATTTGCCTATCTGCATCTATTCCAAAAATTTTAGATTAGTGTTTATAATTTCGAATTAATTAATTCATAATTTCAAAATCCATATTTATATTTTGTAAGATGTCAGTTGCCCTTTTTATCTTTGTAGCTGCATCAGTAATGTTCAGATCCTCTGTTTCCAAGGTTCCTGTCAGCAATTAAACTCTAACCATTGCATTTTTTATAAACATAAAGCTGACGATACAATTGAATGTCATGATTTTTAATCAAGAACGAACTTAGACTGAAAAAATACATCGATTTACCTATCAATAAACCTACTGAAATATTCCTCTACAACTTTTTTTCGGGGTGAGTGGGATGTAGACTGCCCCATATGTCACTCGTATAAAATAATATAGTAATATTAATAGGTTTGTCAGGTATTCGTTTTACGCAGATGTTTCAGAAGCAGTTTAATTTTCCTAAAGAATGTTGCTGCATTTGGATGTTCTAAAGAATTCGTACATTTTTTGTTGTTGTTGCAAATAAATCTGTCTGCTCATTACCCCAATCACCACAATGGCAGGTACCTATCGGAGAACGATCTGTTTCCAAATTCAAAGATCCCAAGTGTTCTTTACATCTTGAGATCTCAGGTGTCAATGGGAGTTAAACAGAACTAATTGATTCATTGCGAAGCTTATGCAAACATTTCAGATTATTCAGAGTTGTTACAATTGAATAAAAGGGTTGTAAGGCAGCACGTTCATGGTCATTCAGTCGGCTGACCACTCTGGACAGGCATTTCTTAGACACTAACCATTATCTTCCGTTCAAGTCACCTTGTAAAGCAGGATGGATTGTCATCTCAAGCTTTGATCGAAATTCGCATTGAAAATCATCTTCATATAAATATTTTTTAAAGATAGTTTATTAAAATAGTGATAGTTTTTTCCGGTTGAAGAAGACATTCATCGAAGGTTGCCAGCTCACTCTAGAAGGATATCAATTATTTTAAGAGATGTTTTGATGACTGAAAAAAAGCGTTGACAGAAGAACTTTGATACTGGAGAAATGTAATTTGTTAAATTCATTTTGTTTAATAAATCAGCTTAAATTGTTTTATGTCGCCATTCCAAATAAATATTCTCATTACAGTAGCAAGTGCTCTGTCGTTGCAGCATTGGAATCAGCTACGTTAAAAGTGGAAAATGCATTAAAATTAGATTCATCTTTCTCCTGCTACCCTCAGTAAAAAAATCTAGAATGAAGTACAGCTGTAAACTTCATTATCTGTAAACTTCATGTTACCGTAAAATATTAGAGAAGCACTTATTAGAGTGATTCAAGATTTTACGGTAATTATTACTGTAAAAATTGCGTTATATCAGATTTTTTGTTGTGTAAACATGCTTCGGTACAAATGGATTTCACGGTGAAAAGGTACAGGCACTCTAAATGTACTTTTTAGTTAAATTTAATCCAGAATTTCTGTTCATATAGTGCATTCCAATCATATACTCATCAACATTTAATATTATAAACCTATTCGATTCTATTCAAATCGCATTAGTTTAATTTGTTTTCTTTTTTCACGATATATTTTCTTTTTTTTTGATACACGGTCGAGTGGTTTCAAATCTGAAACATAAAGAGCGAAGGAACAGGAGTAAAGCATTCTAAATAATAATAATCCCAAATTATTAGAAATGTATTATACCAAAAAATATTAAAGTACATAGTTATTTATGGCTATTGGCAAGATTCCAGGAAAAGTATTGCGAAGTTTCCCGATGCGTATATCTTCATATCTATCTCCCAATCCATCTCTCGAGATGCGAAAAAAACATCTTTAATACCATGTATAGGAACAATTTCACGGTTCTATTAATAAGGGATAAGACATGTTTGTTAGCGTGCATTAAAATTCTATTCAAGAATTCAGGATATATATTTTTTTCCTTCGCAAATTAAAACACATATTGTCATTTTACGAAATATTTTCACTAAAGTATGAATTATGTGCTTTTAAAAATGTGCAAAAATTATTATACTATATTTTATTCGATATATTCCACAAGCAGTTTTTTGAAATTAAAGGAGTTTTAATATGAATTATTTTTTAAACTTTAATATTCTCTGAAATGTGTGATGAAATATTCTAGTTAACATAGAAATAAGTAGTACAATTTTAGAAAATATTAGTTTGTGGAGGATGTTAGTAGTAACGGATAGATATTAGTAATTTTTCTAAATAAAGATATTGTTTTAATTAGAAAACTCAATTAGAAGATTTGACAAGAAAAATTATATCTTACTTTTGTTGAACCATAACTTTTTAATATTATTATATAAATAATTTGCATATAGAATATGTAATTATATGTATTTATATGTATTTATTAATAATTATCTTTTCCTAACAATATCAGAAACTTAGGCCTTCAAATGACAGCCTTAGTGGCAGATATACAATTATACAGAAGAAGGCTGACCATGTCTTAAAGGCACCTGATGGCAAAAGGAATAAAATAAACCCGAAATCGCTTTAAGAAGACATAATTCCGTTCATAAAAAGTATATTTTTTCGGTAGAATTGATTTTTTGCAGGAGGAATGAATACTATCAAACTAAACATTGTTCTCATAAAAAAAATACATAAATGAAGGTGTCAACGAAGCAATTAAACTATAATGTAGGCAACATAATGAAACCAGAGAATCTTAAAATCTAAAGATAATTTTATTAGAGGTTGATATGCTGTGTTTGTTAGACGAAAAAAATCCACGCCTAAATATTAATGCTAAAAAATAAATTTGAAATTATAAAATTTTAAAAGTTTAAAGCAACTAAAACAACTAATTTTTACCTTTTTAAAGGCAATGAGGAACTGAAGGTTATCTAAGGAACGTAAAATATGACGGCAAAGAGTTTGTTAGCCACCACACCTTTAACTTTTGGAGAAACGGCCACATAAAATTGAGGAATGATGACCACTTTTCATTGATGGCTACAGGCATATTTCTACATGTTTAGAAGAGCCATGATGGCTCATGAGATAAAGCGTTCGCCTTCCAATGAGGTTAACCAGGTTCGAATTCCAGCGATGGTTGGTCGATACGAATTCCTCATCCAGCTTGCACCGATCATAGTGCTGACATAAAATATCCTCAGTGGTAGATAGAGCATAGGTTAGAGGCCCCTTGCGGTTTGTTTATCCGTGGGAGGTTTTCGAGGTTTTCTCATTCATGTAACGCGAATGGGGTTAGATCCCCCAAAAAGTCCTCCACGAAGGAAAATTTCTCCCAATACTTTTTGGATTGGATTCAAATCTACAAGGCTACGGAGTTATTTCCAATTACATGTTTCTGAACTTTCACTCTTCTGGAAAACTCTGGGAGAAAAATATTGTTTTAACACAGCGTGCAAGTTCAGAAGCATGCAAGTTCAGAAACATGTAATTAGAAATAACGTTTAAATGAAAGGTTCCCCGTTGTTTGGAAGCTAGAAAATCTATTTAGTTGCTGGTTTTTCGCTGAGCACATTAAGTGGTTCTTTAAATTGCAGTCTTACACAATTGCATTCTTAACTTATTTTACTTTTTCATTTCATTGCACAAGATGATTGGAGGAAATATCCCTCTGCAAGTAACATTGCAGCAAGTCTCTCTGGAAGATATTGTAGTAACGCATTTTACATCCCTTTCCACTAAATCGAAGCAGCGTCGATTATTCACTTAAAATCCTGCTTCATACAAGTTGAAAATGTTCCAGAGTGATGACTTAATTTTCTCTCAGAGTGGCATGAAGTAATTTGAAACGGAATAGGCATTTACTTTTTCACAATTCAAGGCTTGATTTCCCACTAGCAATATCTCTTCAGGTTTTTCTGTTGATATTTAATCCAGATCAGGATGTAGGAACAACTTTAGATAAACGTTTCCAGCTTCGTCATTTGCATCATTAAATCTAGATTTTGTTAGCGAATGCAAAGACGAGGATGTTCACAAGATCGCAAAAAAGGAGGATCCTTCTGGAAAAATCTAGAACAAAAATATTGTTTTAACACAAGAGACACAACTTATTCAAAGCAACTTAACGTCACCAACTAATCAACGAAGGCTGATTCCGAAATGAGTCATTTTTAACAATAATCTGGTACATCAAAAATTGATACTGCACACCTTCAAAGGTCCTTTGATTTTGCAACATTTCCTGCTGTTAATATTTCAAATACAGTTGAAAAGTGTGCAATAAGAAAGAAGAGAGAATTGATAGAAAAGACTTAACTAATTTTGAGAGATAAAAACGAAAATATGTCATTTCTACTAGCATAAACGATGAAATAGATTTGAAATTTTCTTATTCCACAAACTCAGAATTTGAGTTTGTGGAATAAGTTGGACCTTAAAAAAACTGTGTTGGACCTTAAAAAATGTATGATATCACAACTAAAAAAATTATAAGTCTGGACAAGATGGAAGGTGCATGGAATGATGATACAAAACATTTAAAAACTTTGAAAATATTTTCCAAAAGTGCAGCAATAATTTTGAAAGTTAAAAACTAAAATTGTGCAGTGTGCGAAAAAAACTAAATAACTTTTGATCTAAAGATCGGATCTTCACGTTCAAGGAATAAATATTAATAGTTCAAGGAGGTAATCTCAAAAATGCTAACCAATAACTGCAGACGATATTCGAAGTCAAGAAAACAGACATAAAAACATACTTGCTCATACTTTATAAACATATTTTTTTCTCTCGATTGATTCGATTTCCCACTTTCAAAATATAAAGGGTAACCACAATCTGGGAAATATGGTCCCAACAGTTTTGTCTGGAAAGCGGACAAAAGTTTAAACCCTTTAATATTAATTTTATTTTTGTCAACACATTTTAGGAGAATCGAAAAAAATTTGTACTAATTTATAAAATTCATTTTCCAGAAGATAACTACATGCAAAAAATATGTTTTAGTGAATATTTATTATTTTGTATTATTTCATTTCATAATAGTCAAAAAATTTTGAATTTAAAGGTACACAATTTTTTTCATAATTTGAACGAATGCAAATTTACACGGTAAAATACAAAATTTGAACGAAATCAGTCAAATAGTTACTGAGAAATCAAATTTAGAAAATACGTCTTTACAGCTACCACCCATAATTTGTCCACCTATTAAGTTTTGAACTATTTGGCATCTTCTCTGTTAAATACTTTAAACGATAATGATAATTGAACAACAACAGCAACAGAGAATCATGATCCTTCACCACTTCCACCGGTGATCCATTTAACCACTTATAAATATATTTCTAGCCCAAATAACACTGCAAATGTTTTCTTTTCAACCGTTGCCAAGTTACCTTGCTAACTGCTGAACTTTTGGCTGGCAAAAGTGATTGGCTTAAAATTACCATCTGAATCCTTTTGGGTAAGACCGTAGCCAACAGCATAATCTGACGCATTAGTATGAACCTGGAAACCTTACCTAATCGGAGTGTGCATAAAGACTTCTTTAAATTAGAAAATTCCATTTTTTGTTCTTTGTACCACTTCACCTTTCCAGATTTTTTCCTGCCTTTCGTGAGATGAGTCAACGCTAATTTGGCGAAATTTTTATTGCAACTTCGATAAAAATTCATCAAACTCAAGATTGATCTTACTTCCTGCTTCGTTTCTGGCACTTTGTTGCCTGATCGCCAATAAATTTCAATCTCTTAAAAACAAACGCCAATTTGTTATACTCTAGAATAAATTTTTTTGATATTGCATGTTTTTCTCATTTCATTATTTTCCTTTGTCAGTCTCACTAGATTTAATTCTTAAAAGTCCACCACGAAATCGTCCATTATCTGTTACTTGTGAGTAGTTTATGTGATACAATTAACTATCATCTACAAATAAATGTATTTTTCCATCTTCTTACATCTTATCCATCTTCCGGCTCATTGCTTATTTTTTTTCATAATTAATTATTACAATTATAGATAGAAGTATGAAATCTAAGCCCTTAAAACCCAAATAAAAAACACATTATTTGAAAAATCTAAAGCATAAACTTACAAATTAACGCTTCAATCTATGTTTTAATGAGCATTTAAAATAAAATTTTAAAGCACGTTATTAATTACATGTTAGAAAAAGAATAAGTTTGAGAGCAGACATTTGTTTGAAGAGCATTTAAAGTGTATATACATATATGACTAAAATACAGTACTTGATTAATTGCAAATTTAAACTGTTTAATCGCATCGTTAAACATATTGACATAATATAAAATGTAACAAATTAATTAAATGAAACTAACATTGATTAAGGAGAGTGAATTAAATAATTAACTTTTGTTTAAAGATATCTATATTGTTGTTGAAACTTTGAACGATTTAATGAACACATACAATTGAAATAAAATAAATTTGTGTAATTAGTGAAAAAAATAAAAATGTCAAACATTCATTAATTCTAACAAATTATTCATGTGATAATAATATAAGCAATTAGTCACATTTGACTTAATGTTCGGAAGTTTTATGTTATTAAATATAGTGATGATAGTCCTGTATAAGAATGTACAGTGTGTCAAAAAAAAACTTACCTCCCAGAATAACTTTTGATCTAATAATCGAATCTTCACTTTCTAGGACTCAGTCTTAATGGCGTGAGGGGGTGACCTCAAATATACTAAATAATAAGTGCAGACGATATTTTAAGTTTCAAAATTAAACACAAAAACGCCTTTTCTCTGAATAAACATACCTTTTTTCAACAGCTTCAGATTTCTGACCGTCAAAATATAGGGGAAAACCATAATTTGGGAAACTTGGTCCCCATAGTTTGGCGAGGATAGCTATCTAAAGTTTGAAACCCTTAATGTTAATTTTACATTTTGCATATCTCGCCATCAAATTTCGATAACTTTTGAAACGAATGGAAAAATATTTGCACACAATTATAAAATTCGTTTGTCTTCAGATAATTCCACTCAAAAAAAAAATTTTAGTTCATATTTATTATTTATTGTTTTATTTATTTATAGTCAAAAAAATTTTATGGTATAAAATTTTTACATAATTTTAATGTATTTAATTTTACATAGCAAAATACAAAATTTGAGTGAAATCGATGTAGTAAAATGTTACACTTTGAATATTTATATTACTGTCCTAACTTGTTTCTTAATGAAATTAGTTTTCAATTCATAAAAATTCACTGATTTCTCCCACCATGTAGTATAATAGTTTAAGCATTTGAAGATGATATTGAAATAATTCGTTTGGATAATTTCTATTAAAGTTAATTTATTTAAAAATTTTATTTCTTCACAGTTATCATAAAAATTATGGTTTCCTATTATACTATTAGGTTGATATGTAAAGTTAAAATGAATGCGTTTCCAAAAAATTTTTTATAATTGATTTATTTTATTATTTAAAATAATGGTATTTCTGACGTACTATTACTTAAATAGAAACAATTAAACAAATCTTGTGAATTTTAGAGAAGAATTATGCATTTATCAATAACCCAATTTATGAATTATAGAATTAATAGAAACATATTGCCATATGAGTCAAAAAATGTCTATCAGTTATTTCAAGGATTTAATTTTACTATATACTTAAAAAAACTTGCCTAATTTGACAAAAAAAAATTTTAAAATGGGAAAGTTTCTTTAATTTTTTTTTAAAGTGGGTAATTTAAAGAAAAATCCTATAAGAACTGGCATTTTGAATTTATCTCCATTTTTTAATCTATATTTGGGTTTATTTTCATTAGTGTAGGTATCTACTTTAATACTGTATCTATTTTTTTTTTAATATTTTTCATGTCTTTTATAAACTCATGTCTTTTCTAACCGATAAGTTTGTATGAGGACAATGAGGCTCATATAATATGTAGGGAAATATTTGATGTTGTTCTATAAAAAAGTATTACTTACATTTACTTTTGTACCAAAAAAATTAGGATATTATTTATGTCATAAAAGATAATAAGTTTAACTTGGTAGTTTTATATTATTTTTTGATTTAATATTTGCTTTAATTTTATTTATTTTTCAAGGCACAGGTAAAGTTTCATTATAAGGAGGCCACAACAGCAGAAATGTATTATCCACTGCAAAAAAATTTATTATCAATTACAATGTATTTTTTTTTAAATAAGTGTCTTATTTTTGATTTATGCATTTCAGTCTTAAGTAAATGTTTAACATTTTATTTTCTTCAGGAAAGAAACAACAGAAGGTTCTCTCGCTAATAAGCATGTGGCTTAAAATTAGCTGTTTTACAATTACAAAATTTAGTAGTAGCATTGTCTAATTTATATTTTATTTTTAAATTTGAAATGCCATTTTTTAGTTCTTCTCCCTCATTTAAAAATATATCAAAATCTCTATTAAACTTTAAAAAAAATAACAGGGTATTTATTGTTATGCATGTTTAAACGTGTATTATTAAATTTAAAGGAAAATAATCCATGTATTTTGACATTTAAGCGATCTTATAATTTATAGCAAGATGGGAAAATATCTTCTGTTATTAATTTTTCATTTTGATAGAGTGAGAGTTTTATAATTTAAAGTGAAAAATTTTATAATTTTATTGGTGATTAAAGATTGATAAGTGACTATCATTTCTTTCACTGGTTTCCAAAAGCCATTTGATAACCACTAAAAATATATTAGTTCTTTTAGGTAGCCAATTAAAGTAAACCACGTGGGTCACATACAATTCTAGAAATGGTTCCTTTACCTATCAGAGTCTTTTAGCGGTTTTGTCAATTAGCTTCATATCGGTAAATCCTGTATTTGCAATATATTTATTAAACATGAGCTTTTTTCCAAGAACCCATTTAAGTAAACCATGTAGTCATTATGTTATTTTTTCACATGATTAATTAGTAAACTAGGTGAATCTCATGTAGACATTTTTGCAAGGGCATCACGCGGTTTTGAAGAGTGAAATTTACAAGTGACCAAATATGTGTCTTGCCATATGGTATAGAAGGGGATAATCTACAAGTGCTCCTGTGGTGGTCGCCATTAGTAGTAGAATAGAGAAATTCATCATGGACTTACTTGGTCGTATTAAAAGTACATCGGAAATTATTAATGTAGCAAGATGATCAGCTCCAGGAATGAATATAAATCGTTTAAGTAAAAATTTGATTTATTAAATAATAATTGTTACTAGTGGGCTGCGTCCCCTGCTCGCTAACGCTCGCCAACCTCCTAAAATTGCTACGCAATTTTATATGGTTTGCTTCGCAAACCAAGATCGCTTCGCTCGCTACTAACTTAGGTACATTGCAAATGCGTAAAATTCTAAGAACTTAAAACAATCATTCAAATCCATATAACAACTTTAAAAAAAAAATTACTTCTTTTTAGTAAATACTAAGTCATTAAAACAAATTTTAATTCAAATAAATTACATGTAATTCATTAAATCTATTAGAATTGTGCTATATTATAAAATCTTAAAGCGTAACAGCACGACTGACACTCATTTTTCAATGAATAACTAATAAGAATAATAAAACAAATAAATTCGTGATATAAATCAAAAATCGTAATATATAAATTCGTGGAAAAAAGTGCTTTCGACAAAATACTAAAATAGAGATCTATCGACAAAGACTACTCACTTCTGCCTAGCTTAATAGTATGAGATTGACGCAGCTGATGCTCTCTCAGGTTATTTCAGTTTCCGTTTTCAAAAGCGCTATATGTTGCGCCACATCAGCCAGATTTGGCATGTGACAATTCTAGCGGCAATCATCGGTCGATTTTCTAGCGTTGCCATTCAGGGAGTTGTAATGAGGCTTTTTTTATCGCCGTGTAAGAGAAATATATATATAGATGCTAGATAACGGCCATATTCAACATACCAAAAAAAATGAAATTCCCTAAAGGGATCAAATCATATACTCTCTCACATGGAGGGAAGATACAGCATGAATATCATTTTTGACGGTTAGAAACTGAGACTGGGGAGGCCCGAAAAGGGCACTCCCAGTCTCCACAAATTTGAAATTAAAAGTGAATGTAATTGTTCTAAACAGACACAGGAGAGGCATGGGTAGGAGATCCAAAATTGGCGAATTATCAAAATATAACATAGCCAAAACGAAGCAAACCCAGCATTATCAATATTGGGTACAAAGAATACCTTGGCGATCACGAGTAGCCAACAAATTTATGGGAATTATTACAACCATGCAACTGAAACATTTTTGCCGTCAGAAATTTAGAATAAAAAGATATAAATAGATTTTTGTTTTCAATTAGGCGCGGCAGTGAATTAATAAGTCTGCATTAGTAATGAAATAAAAAGTATCCGTTACATTGATCGATAAAAAAAAAGAATAAATATTTTATGTTCGTTTTAAAAGATTAAGTCTTTGATTTATTTTAAATATAATTCGATTAATAAAAATAAGTTTAAGTAATAAAAGATATTTTAAGATATAGGAAATAAATATGTAATGCCAATTGTGGCACCACAGCTCCATATTTGTTTTCCCACATAGTATAGCAGTGAGTAATATATATGGGCCCCACATGGACAAAACATATGGGCACATATTGTTAACTAACTTCTAAGCCTTGTAGGCCCGTTTGGGTATTGTTGCTTGAGTAACCTTCAAGGAATATGGTTCTTATATGGTTCCGCTGTCCATCAAAGTATGTTGAGATGTCGTGTTGGCCCAAATAAAAAGCTGAGTCAATTTTGATGTTGGGGTGTTGGGCAGCCTTGATGGTTCCAGCAAAAAAAATAATGGTTTGTGAAGGACAATTATAATAGTAACTAGTATATTAAATTCGGATCACGATGAATTTTTTGTTGGCCCATAATAATAATCTATTGCACTATGTGGAATATCCTAATTTGGTCCATAATAAAAATAACTTATACTAGGTTGGGTACCCTTTGTTGTATCATTATAGAGATCCATCATACTATGGGTATCCAATGTTGGCTTAACTTGAAGAGGTGCCAATTCCTAACTTGGGATGTTGGACAGATTTGATGACCCCATTAGGATGTACGTTAGTTATTAATCTGAATTCAAGATGGTAATCATCCCATTTATGTTCGTCTATCAATAGGAAACCCTTACAAATTTCGTCTTGAGCAGTACGTAACTATATTATCACAAGCGGTGTTTAAAAGTTTAAAAAAATGTCACAAATGCTGGTTGTTGTCAGTCAAAAAATTCATCTTCAAAAGCAAATATTTCTCTTTTCTTAATTCAGAAGTTCTTTCGTCTTCTGGGTTTCACTCAAAATTACAAAACTTCAAAATGAAATAGCGAAATCAGGAAATCTGATACGGATAGATTTTTAAGCACCGATGATAAAATAAAGTTTAAAAAAAACGAACCACATAATTGAAAAATTAAGCTAAACCAAAAAAGTTCTTTCCTTTAATAAAAACTTCTAAACGAAATGCAGAATCGGAAATCACGCAATTTAAACTTCTTGTCACAAGTTAATCTTCTGCAGCAAGAAACAGTTCATTTTAAAACTTTTATTTTCAATAAAAAAAAAGCAATATAAATCGCAAATCAGAAGAAAAAAAATTGCTGGAGCTAGATACAAGGAAAATGAGATATTGTTCTTTTGCAAAACAAGAAGGAAGATTCACATTTTCTCTCGGTAAGAGCAGCGAAAAGTTGAGAGAAAACCGTTTTATTTTCACGCTTTTCAGCTCAAAATGAGTATTTGCTTTATTCTTGTTTTCTAGAAAACTGAATAAATGTGCAGCATCTAGAAGGGATCATTGTATGTGAAGATGCAACCAGTACCTCATACGTTCTCTTCGCGAATTTATCTCTCTCCCTCTCATTCTATTCCAAACAAAGTTAGATGAGAAAGGGGAAAATATAAATTCAATGGCATAAATCTCATTCCAAAACTCGCGTTCCCAAGGTGGATAACACTGTGTACTCAAACTTTGGAATTTTGAAATGGGGATGGAATTGATTTATATTTGTAGCATTTTCAAAAATTTTGGAAATAAGTGGAAATTTGGATTTATTATTACCTTTTATAACCATCCTAACTAGATTAAACTACTAAACTAATTTGTGTGTATAGGTATACATATATACATATCTATTTATATCTGTATATATTATATATTTATTTATATACTAGTGGGCTTCTGCTCGCTAACGCTCTCCAACCCCCGAAAATTGCTACGCAATCTTATATGGTTTGCTTCGCAGACCAAGCTCGCTTCGCTCGCTACTAACTTAGATACATTGCAAATGCAGAAAATTCTAAGAATTTAAAACAATCATTCAAATCCATATAACAACTCTTTTTTTTAAAAAAATTACATCTTTATAGTAAATACTAAGTCATTCAAATAAAGACTCATTGACTGAGACTCATTTTTCAATGAATAACTAATAACAATAATAAAACAAATAAATTCGTGATATAAATTAAGAAATCGTCAAAGAAATTTGTAATATATAAATTCGTGAAAAAAAGCGCTATCGACAAAGACTACTCACTTCTGCCTAGCTTATGACATTGCCGCAGCTGAATTGTTATTTCCGTTTCCGTTTTTAAAAACGCTATATGTTGAGCCACCTAAGCTAGATTTGGCATGTGACATTTTTAGCGGCAATCATTGGTCGATTTTCCAGCGTTGCCATTCGGGGAGTAGTAATGAGGCTTTTTTTGTCACCGTGTAAGAGAAATATATACATAGATATTATCTATTTATCTATGGAATCATAAGAAAGCGAATAAAATAATGAAAAGATGAAATGTAATGACAGCTTCATCATGGAGAGCTTCCCCTGCAGTCAGTTCAGGGGAAATTTCTACAGGATTATGGTGTGCTGATAAAATTAAACCTATCCCCAACAGTCCCTGCATAAAAACAATTACATAAAGAGGAACTAGAATCAAGTCAGAGGCAACTAAAATACCGAATGACACACAGTCCGGACAGAAATTATATAATAAACAGGAAGAAAACTCAATCTTTCAGATAATAGCCAAAGATAACATGTTCGAGAATCTAATCAATTATCTGTTAATCTTTTACAATGAAATAAATAAACTGCCAAAGTACTAAGAAAAATCGTCCCACAGAGGACTTTTCGTTAAGGCACGGTTCGCAGCAGATCCCTAAAGTCAAGTATTATTGGCTGTGGTTAATGTGCGGATGGGTAAACAATTTAAATAAACTGCGAAAGGACCGAGGGTGTGTGGTATCAGTTCTCGTTAAATATTTTACCGTAAAGTGCTCGACTTCGTACTCATGACAACGGGGGAGTGATACTGAAAATCAAAATTGTGATGGCAAGTCTTTAAGTCATCTTCAGTGATGTTTCCCAGATGATTTCCGACTCCCAATTGGGCAGATCTAGCACGACGTAAATAAAGTACTAATACTACATTTCAGTGATTCAACACTAGAACTTCCGGGATTTCAATTACTCTTAAACATCCACCGGTGTCGTTTCGAGACAGTGATATAAAATATTTAAAATTATTGTAGTAACAAAATATATATATAATTGCAGGACTACTGTTCAGTATTGTTTAGTTTTAGAACTTTTTAATGTAACTATATTATATATTGACCCTTTATATGATAGGAAACTGTAACAAAACAAATGACTTAATCTTATAAAATTAAAAAAAAGAATAATATTCATAAGGATCAATACATTCAAAAATTACAAAATAATAATTTTCGAGAAAATGAAGTTTTTTAATCATTATTTATCGTGTGTATGCATATTGTTTTGTCCATACCTCATGTACAAAGGATACAGTGGTATTCAATTTTTCCTGTATATTTTCCGCTCTCTATTTTTCATGCAAGAGACACACATTTTTTTAGTTGCGTTTCCACTCTTTAATCTCCTCGTTTTCTAGACCTTTTCCACGAGGTATCGCTTTAGGGTGTTTGTTCTGCATCATTTTCGAAAATAAAATAAAATTTTTTATGAGCAGAAAAGCAAATGTTATGTAACGAAACACTTAGACACAAAAATTTCTGCATAATTATTTCATTTCTGCTGTGAACTCAATAACACTGCATTAAGGGTCAAACAAATTTGCGATAGTACTTTGGGAAGTTCGTTTTACTAATGGTACCTACTTTATGAACTATCTTTCAGTGAATGACAGCTATTTATATTAATGTTGTTGTTTTTGTTTCTAATGCCACTTGCCACACGAGGGAAACTGAGCAAATTTAAGACAGAGTGTGCGCTCCTTGTTTCTCAGTGGCGCCATCTATTGCTAATAATTCGACTTCTCCCACACCATACGTCTCGCCCGTTTATAGGGAGGACCCATTCATACATCCATTCATTCGTCCACAGATCGTAATTTTGATCTGAATCAGACAATGATCCATCTCCAATCCAGTACTCCCAGAGGTATTGATTTGTTATGAGAACATGGACGTGCATCAGTCACTTTACTACACGGGGAGTCTTCGGCCGGCGGGGTTCGAACCCACGAACTCTTGGACATGGGCCAGGCGCCCTACCGACCAGACTATAACGGCATTTATAATGATAAATTACCTTGGTATTGAAACGACGCTAGCGGATGTTCTAGGTATATTTATTTGTAAAATCTTTCCTAATTAACCTAGAAGCACAAATGTTTTTCTGTGCAATCACGATGGAAAATGGTTGAAAGTCACGATAAATTTTTACATTCACCAAAAAATTGTGGAAAGGAAAACAAACTAAACTATCCCCAATGTCCAATTGACGGACGTTCTAGTGCTAAACGATTGCTGTGCTTCATTTTTATCGTATTCGGATAAATGATATCATCCCCTTCTGTGTTTCTAACAAAGACAAAAACAAATTAAAACATAGTAAATTATTTAGTTTGAGAAAAGAATTTTTTTATTGTGATTTCCCGGTAGCTATTCAATAAGCAGTTATAATTATGAATTTTTGTCTTTTAAAATTACATAGTTTATTATGTTCTTAACAGTTTTAATAAATCCTTAAAATTTGAATTATTTTTTTTATTATTAAATTAATTAAAAAGTGGAAATTACTATTCCGTAATGAAGATTTAATTTAATTTAAAAAAGTATTTTTTGCTCAGTTTATCTGCTCAATACTGGTATGGAAACAACAGCTCCTAATTTGAAGGGTACCATTTTACATCTAGTGAATAAAAAATCAAAACTATATACAGCGTTTCCATAAAATCGCATGCTCGTGTCCTGAAGTCAATGAAAAAATTCAATGTTTTCACGGAATGTGACTGGAGAAGATCTCTTAAAGAACTCGTTTTACAAGTGACTATAATTCCAGCAAGAAAAGGAATTTTGTATATTTCCATTTTTTCTATTTCTGCGTTGAAATTTCATACAGCACGCTACTGCTACATAGAGACATAGCTGATTAAACGCTTCGGAATTAGGTACATCGCACTATAGCAGCACAATCAGCTATTTGCGCCGATTTGGGAAACATCCCTGAGGATGATCCGAAGACACAATATCACGATTTTGTTCTTCAGCAGAGGGGATGGCTCCTGCACTTTGTTAGCCCAATGTCATGCGCTTGAAGTCGAGTATTTTACGATAGAGCAGATTATCGAGAACCGATACCGTACACTCTCGGTTCCTACTTAGTCTGATCAGAGTGATAACCTACACGCTTACTGACAGCAGCCAGTTTTGCTTCACTTCGGTATTCTACTGGAAACCGTGTCTTCACAATCAGTTCACTGCTGGAATTAAATACGTCGTAAAATGTGTATGAAATGTAATCGTGAATATATATCGGTGATGCCAAAGTCTGAAAGCATGTAAAGCTTTGTTTGTCTTTAATTTCTATGTTTGTTTTATGATCAAAATGGCATTATACCCCATCCTATCCCTAGTAATGAAAGGCTGAACTATTTTCAGTTCTTTTTCTTTTCGAAAATCCAATCACCATGGACTAAATAGTACTTATTTAAAATTAGGTATTGTTTGGTTTAACAGTTTCCTTACTTCGGGACTTTAAATCTTTCTACTTTAATAATTATCTCCCTATATATTAAAAGAAAGCAACTTTCAGCAACTACACTTCAGCTTAAAGAATCAGACGGGCAGTTTTCAAAAGGCTGGAGCATAACATAATTTTTTTTCAAGTTTCGACAAAATTAGTATAAATTGTTTCCAAAGTGTTTTTAATTATTATTTCATACTTTTTTTTCTAACCGAAATAGTTAATCTTGAATAACTATGCAGTTAACTGATCTAATGCAACACCAGAAAAATATTTTTAATTTGTCTCTAGGTGCTTACAGATGAAAATAAGACTATAAAGTTTCTACTGGATGATTACCTGATAGGGGAAGTGAGTTAAATCCTGGTGGCTGACAAAAGGAACCAGCGTGTATATGCAGCAAGGTGAACGTTAAATCTGCTGTAGCTGAAAATTCTCCCGTTGTGGAAGTTTGGAGAGAGATATACCAGATAATCTGACCAGAAGCCCTAATTTACATATGCATCCACGTCATCAAACCAGATTAAAAACTGCATTTCTACCATAGACATTAGAAGATAGAACCCGAAAAATGGGGCTGGGTGCTTGGTTACGGTTATTTGATGCTGATTTATTGATTATATTTTAAACAATAACAATACTAGATAAAGTCATATTTTACTTTAAGATAAAGTCATACATACCAGGTTATTTGACCAGAATCCTTAATTTACATGTGCAACCACGTCATTAAACCAGGTTAAAAACTACATGGCATTTCCATACCATAAGCGTTAGAAGATAGATCCCTAAAAATAGGGCTGGGTACTTGGTGGTTGATGATGATTTGATAATTATATTTTAAACAATGATAAAGAGACTTGATAAAGTCACATGTTACTGTGTGAATATACTATACTGGTGATTCTGATACGTTTCCAAATCTAACAATTAGATCAGTACTATTATTTTAAAAGATAAAATAAATTTAAGTATAAGTATATTAATTTCTTTAATCCTTACAAAAAAAAATTTAAATATTTTTTTAAAAATTTTCTTATCTTTTATGAAACATTTCCTCAATAAAAGAATTATAAAGTCTTGATGTAGCAAAGGCGTAAATGAAAATGTAAAAAGCAGCATTTCCTGCCGTAATTTTACATAAATTTTTCATTTGTTTATTTTTTAACTCGAGTCAAATCTCATTGCATTCACTATAGTGTTATATAAATAACTCATTTTATTAAATTTTATTTCATATTTGGCAATTACTGCAGCAGAAAAAAAAACTGAGAATATCCATTTGTTCGTTCAAACAACAAAGAAAGAAATTCTTAACTTGCTGAATATTATCCGAGAAAAGTTGGCAAAAAACAATTTTATCTTCACACTTTTAGGAGTAAAATAAGTATTTGCTTTGTACTATTTTTGAAAAAAATAGTCTAGAGTCTAGATGGGATCATTGTACGAGAAGATTCAAATTCTGAGCAGGATATTTCATTCTTTTTTCTAACCTTTAAGAAAAGAAAGTTTCATAAGAAAGTTTAAAATTTATATTCGAAAGTACAGTAAACATCATTTCAAGACTTGCATATTTTTAAAATTTGAATTTTGAATTATATGCAGCTCCACTTAGAATAGTTTCCTTTTTGTGTAAGCTTATTGGATTTTTCTTATTCAAGATTTTAAACAAAATAAATACATCATAAATGTAAGTCAGTAGTTTTAAAAAGGTGAGAGCAAATCTCTGAACTAAACTTAAAGTTCTCACAACAATTTAATTCTTGCAATTCAAGATGAAGTGAAGTAATTCTACGTAACCATCTGATTTAAATCAGATTTAATTGGATCTATGCAAGCAACGTCACTCGCATGCACCAAGCCTGATTGGTTTCTAAATCGACATTTACCTACGATTTATGTCACTTTTAGGTATTCCAATAAGTTTAAATTCATGTCACTGTAAGTCTTTCTGGGTAAAACTATCACTCTATCTAGTGACAAGATTCAAAATACATTATCACAGACGTTTTCCATAAATACCTTAAAAAATTACTATTTCTAACCAGGATGATCAATTTTGAATCTTTATATAGTTAAATGATCCAATGCAACTACAAAAACATTTTTTTCAAAGATGTTTACAAATAAAATTAAAAAATAAAGGTTTCAGTTGGACTATAACTTGAAAACATTTTATCCAACTTCATTGGCACACTTTATTGAGTAAAGCTGGGTTTTTTTTAAAGTAAGAAAGAGTTCTCAAGTTTATCGAATTTAAGTACTCATTCTTAAAATAGCTTTTCAATTATTTTTAAAGTATTTCCTTTGGTGTTTATGAAATATTTTTGCAACAAAATGCTTTTTTTATTCAATAAATGGCGTATTATCCGCAACAATTGTAAATTCTTCAATAAATTTTATGTCTAAGATAATTTGATATTCTAAAATTCATAGACAAAAGTAGTTATAGTGTTATAATTAAATCGAAAACTAGTAAGAATAAGTAACGAATGAATATTTATGGTATGTAACGTAGGTATTAATAGTGCTGAAATTTAATTGCAATTAATATTACGGTTAATATTCCTCCCTTTTAGAAGCGCCGAATGAAATTTTATACCCTCTATGGCATTCGCTTAGCCAGATCTCTTTTTAGTAAGATTTTATAAAAAACATATCAGTTAGCTAATATTTTTATGATCAAAAACTTTTGTAATAATTACAGAGGTCTGCAATGGAAATATTTCCTAAAAACTAAGAATTGTTTCTAATGCATTTTCCAACGGTAATTTCAGAAAAAATAGCATATATATATATATATATATATATATATATATATATATATATATATATATATATATATATATATATATATATATATATATATATATATATATATATATATAATAAATAAATAAAAACAGGAAAACACTAAGAAAGTTAAGAAAAACAATAAGTTTCATTTATTGCGCTTAAGCTGCAAGTAAACAGCACTCATTAGATAAGTTCAAAATGAAGAATAAAACAAAGAAAAATTATAGACATATGAAAAAAAGGGGGGGGGGAAATAATAAGTAAAAAAATAACAAACAACAGTTTATGAAAAAAAATTTACAAATATGAAATGTTAATTAAAAAACCGGAAAAAAGGCCGGAAAAAAAAGATATAATCTTTTCTTCAGCCCACACGATTATATCCGCAAAACAGAGTGCTTTCTGATATTGTATCAATAAAGCCAAAGCAAACATATCATAGCATACATACAAATCAAACGTAAGTATAATATAAAAACTAAACAAATTTTTTTTGTGGTAAAACTAATATTAAAATTTTTATACTACATAATTATTAATAACTAATAATTTTGAAAGTTTGTTAAAGAAAATAAATAAAGAGAAATTCACAAAAATAACATTTTATTTAAAAAAAACTTTATACAACAAGAATGATGTATTTCAGTTTTATTTTAGAATAGTTCGTTAATTTTTAAGTGTTTCTTTTTTCGTTTCATATCAGAATATGCTGAGTATCGTTCATCACAGCATATAGTATCAAAAATGCAAAATTAAAATGATTAGTTAAATACAATGAACTTAAAAAAAGAATAATTAAAAATCAAAACCTTATTCAAAAACATGGTTAATAAGAGTACGAAAATTCACTTAGAAATTTCGTTACACAGTTGCACAGTTTATCTGTCTGAAAAAAGATGGAGTTACGAACATTTCTGTATTCAAGTACCGTTTTAATTAAAGTACGCATAAGACTCAAAGCGTTTTGCTTTTATAAAAATAGAAGCTTATCCCTCACATTTTTATATATAAAAAAACTCCTCAGCTCAACGCAGAAAACATGTTTTCAGCATATACACTGCAAAAATTTCCAAGAATCATAACACCAATAATGGGGGCAACTTCTTTACACTACTGCGATGTATCTATTCGCCATACATAACTGTTGTATCTAGTGTTTCACTACACTAATGTTCTTTTTACAAAATTTAATGTGAAGTAGCCACCATCATTTTGTTTTATTTAATAACACTACAATTTCTAATTACAGTAAGATAAGATAAACATAAGAATCAATAAACTTACTTTTAAAATACAATATAAAGTAAGAACCATTAATTTAGAATGCATACATACATTAATTCTTAAAATGAAATTAATTTGCAAATCTGACATATGAGTAGCTCAAAGAGAATTTTAAGAAGAATTCTTACTATGGTTAACAGAATTGAAGCGGAGAAAAATTATGAAATTAATTAACACATTGCTGATCGGCAATTTTTCTGAAAATTACCCCATGTGCCCGGCTATTGTTTTGAAAGCGGATGTGGAAGCAAAATAATATAAATAGACTTTAAAAAAATTTTAATTTTTAATGCCGTATGATAAGAAGTATAACAATCAACTACATGTAATGATACACCACAAATTCTGCAAATATATCAAGTTTCGTAAAGTTATTATAAATTGGTACAGAATTAAATAGTAAAACTTGAAAAGTGGGGAAAATTGCGCCCAGTTTTTGAAATAGTCACCACGAGATCACTGCTGACGAAAATAACGAGTTAACTCGTGACCGGTCACCAGCGTTTTGCAATGAAAACCGGTCAGCAATGTTATAATACTGCGTTCTCTGATATTTAAAAATCAAAATATAACTATCCTTATTAATTACATGACTAAAAAATATACATAATTTAACAGTGGAATTTTCTTTTAAAAAAATATTTTATGAACAACAGCTTTGAAAATAACAAATTATACCCAGCTCATTCTAAATTGTAATTAAACTCACCAAATTTACTGTATTAATTTACCTTTAATTTTAATTGTTACTTAAAAAAATTAAAATTATGCAAAATTATTTATGTTCACTAATAGATCTCAAAAGAATAAGTGAAATAGAATCATGTGGTATCTTTTATACTGTTTACCAACCAAACTGGACTCAAAATAAACATTAAATATTAAGAAAAGGAATATTGAACATTGGAAGTAGGAGCACAAGCATATGCAAACAGAATTATTTATGGTACATATATTTTATTATAGTCCATATATTATGGTTTTATGTTAAGAAACGGCAATTATTGCGAATCAATCATCGGAGTTGGTGAGCGACAGCAAACAGGGGGCTTTGCCTTGTAGTGTTATATATTATGTTTCAAAAATATAAAAAAAATTTTTTCCTGTTTTTGGTAAAGAAAGTTCAGATTTTTTTATGACTTTTCGAAACACTGTAGCAGTATAATTCAGAATAATTTATGAACTCCGTAAATATATCGAACATTTCCCCACCAATAGGCCAAAATGCATAATCCTGAAATGCAATACACCGTTTAGCAATTCACATTTGACAGTTTTATTCCAATTTATATTCATTATAGAATTTTGTTTCAAAATACTTTCGAAACTTACAAAATGCATTTGTGTCGGTTTTGTAACATAAAATTAGTTCTGTTTCGAGTTTTCAAGACACATTAGAAAAATTCCTTAAAATTTGGACTTACTTATAAAAACCGTAAGTAATTCTAGCATTTCCTCATCTTTTAACCAAAACTTGTCATCCCTAAAACGCAATACACCATTTATCAATTTACATTTGACAGCTTTATTATAATTTTGCCAAGCCTATGAAAGATTCAGATACTTCCTCGACTTTGTGAACAATAGGAAATAATCATAACTGCGTATTTGAATGCCAATGAAACGAAGTAATCATGTAGAAATATTCTGCGCCAAGCAGAAATCATTTTGAAATGAGGAAGATTAATTGCCTTTTCCATCTTTTAGATTCACGGTTTAGATTTTGAAGCATCATCATACTTACAACTCTGATAAGCCTGTATGAAGCATGGTAACAACAGCAAAAAAATCTGATGCTTCGTGACTAAGTTCGAAATGAACGTTGGCACTGTTGGCGAGAATAGACAAATGGCAAAGTTAGAATTCTCGGATTCTCAACTCTTTCTCTCTCATCACACCGCTACTCTCACCTATTTTATATTAAAAGCTACGGATGCATAATGAATCCGAGAAATTTCCTCTCGTTAGCATATCATTCTAGACTCAAATATCTTTTGACGAGGTTAAAATATGAGTTTATAATAGCATTTTCGTTGAATATTCAAATCTTCTTAATGAAGACGCCAAATAGTTTCCATCATATCATTTTCGTCTAAGATACCCATGTCTCGAAAACAGCTTGTTGAGTATTTATCATGCTAGTAATGATATTTTGTATTAGGTAGGAATTCAAACCGAAATGTTACATTAGATTCCAGATATAATTATTTCTTATAAATAATTCAGATTTGACGAATGTCTTTTCCTTTGAAGTATTTCCTTACAATTTTTAGCAATTTATTCATTTATTACCTAATGTAAAATATTGTTAGGAAATAATTTAATAAATATTTTAGATTTCGAAATTTTTGAAAGACTTTGTTAAATTTAGTTTCATTTATGAAACATATTTGAATTTGCCATCAATCAATCGAATAAAAATTAAGTTTCCGCTTCTTTTTGGGTGGGTAAAAACATTTTAATTTATATAAATAAAGCAGCATGTTATGCTAATAAATATATGTATGTTAATAAACATTTAAGATTTCCAAACTATTTAAAAGGTATTGCTAAAAGTATTATGATTTATGAATAGTTAATTTCACCGTCAATCAATCGAATTAAGATTACGTTTTAGTGTTTTATTTCGTGTAAAATAACATTTCATTTTATATAAATAAAGCAAAATGTTTGTATTAATATTCGCGTGTATGGGCCGTATACAAATCCGCAATTCTTAACCGATCCACACCTAAATTGGCATACATATGTTCGAAGATACGGTGGACCTAACTATGCACGTTGCAACTTCCTCAGATCACTGGTTCCTGCGCTACATCAAGGAAAAGAGTTTTCCAAAGGATTTAATAAATATTTCATAACAAGAGTGAATCCCTTGTTTGCCGATCTAATCAATCAGACATTAGTTTCATAGCAGGTTTTTATTTATGTTTGAATTCTTATGTTATTTTATCGCATATAAAATCACCGTTAATGATTTCGCATGGTATATAGACGTGTGAAGGGAAAAACACGTGTTTCTGAAACTCTCTCAAAACGTGTATCCATAAATCATAAAAAACGGAAACTCAATTAGAACCATTAAATTGAAGCAAAAGCTATCTAATAAGCCATAGAAATGTCGTGGTAATTTGCGAATATTATTGGTTTAGTAGTACTCTGAGTATAATGAATCTTTCTTTTGATTATAATAATTTCTAATTTATATTATGATAAAGATGTATGGTATTTAAAATGAAACATCCACTGGATTGATCCTGTTGAAAAAGGTCAAAAAACCATAGGCATTAATAGATGGAGAAACCTAGAGTCTGATCCTAATCTATGAAGAGGCCAGCTGTCTTCCCTTATCAGACAAGAAATTCATTCTCAAAGTCAATACGCTGTTGAATCTCCCGCGTCCAGCATTTGGACGCACTGTTATCGGTAGCAGCTACTACTGAGTAAAAGCTATCTAATAAGCAATAGAAATGTCGTGGTAGTTTGTGAATATCATTGGTTAAGTAATACTCTGTGTATAATGAATCTTTCCTTTGATGATTAGAATTTCTAATTTATATTATGATAAAGACGTATAGTAAATGAAATAGAACATCAGCTGGATTGATTCTGTAGAAAAAGATCAAAAAACCATCGGCATTAATAGATGGAGAAACCTAGAGTCTGATCCTAATGTATGAAGAGGACAGTTGTCCTCCCCATATCGGACACGAAATTCATTCTCAAAGTCAATACGCTGTTGAATCTCCAGCGTCCAGCATTTGGACTCACTGTTATCGGTAGAAGCTAGTACAGAGGGTAGCAGCTTTCGAACTGTTTATTTCGAACTGTCCTAAACATGAGCGGGACCTCTTACAGTTTGCGTGTGTTCTAAAGTTATTAGTTGAATCACTTCCATAACAGAGTCTTCTGGAACAAGTGGTTCATCCGGATCGCTATCTTCAACTCTTTTTATTCAGTCACGCATTGCTTGCAGAGAACATGGGCTCCGAATTTGACAACGTTTTCGACGGTAAACACAGAATGTTTTTCGTAGTATTCATCCCGCTGTGATAAAAGATTTTTACCAATTCACCACGGACTTTGTTTGGGAGTGTCCCTTCGTCAGCATGTGCGAGCTCCTGACCGATCACCTTTATGAAACATAACAACAAATAAATAAGCACGTGATTTCAAGTCGCTTTAAGAATACTAATTTGGTGACGTAGTTTGACACTGATGCCATGCTCACACTGTACATTAAATTTAACTGACATAATGAATAAGAACAATTAAATAATAAAGAACGTGCAATAAATTTTTTTAACGAAAGTTACGAGCATTAAAATATTTGTCATTATCTTTTACATTCTTTTAAATATAGGAAAAAAGCCGAATTTAATCTTCACTAATGACGATTTCTAAACCTATCAGAAAATACCCTTTCTTAAATAAGTCTCTCTTGATCGATATAATTGAAATTTTTGAAAGTTTGTTAGCGATCGGGGGGTAAGCCCACAGTCCAAATTTCTGAACGCTTTCTCAAATATTTCTTGAGTTATAAGAAAGACATACAGACAGATGGACAAACTTTTCCTTTTATTATCAAAGGTAATTAGTGTAAATTTTAATATCCGATATCACATTTTTTTTTAAAAATTCGAATTTAAATGAAACATCAAAATATATTTGATTGTTGAATCAATCATTTGATAAATTCAATTGGAAGTTAAAATCATCATTATGAGAATTTTATTTTACCAAAACATGGTTAACGTATGAATAAATTACATGACAAATTCTAAAGAACATTCTAGAGTTATTAAGAAAAACCAATATATCTATATATATTAACCACCTAATTTCTTCAAAGAAAGTTACTTGGAAAGGAAGGCAGACATTTATCTTGATCAAATTTCCTTCGCAGTCTGAAAATATTCAATTTATATGCGGAAAATTAGCATATACAGCAATAACGTAAATGAACTTTTATACTGTTTGAATGACAATAATATTAACAATGCCCCGGATGGTAATCTTAAGAAGATTGAAATTTTCTAAAATTACTGTTGTACACTGAAGAACAAAATGTTCATAACTTATTCACGAACGTCGACTGAATAATCTGAAGAGACTTTTTAAATGTTAATCTTAATATTATAACGTTTATTTGGAATATTTTTAAGAAAATTAATAAGTTCGATTAATACAAATAAATGAACTCATAGGCATCCAATTTAAACTTACACTACTTGAAATTTATTTATTCGTATTTTATGCCTGAATAATGAAAAATCAGTCAGAATTATAATTTATATCATTAGTTTAATTAAAATTGATTTTGTGAAGAACTTAAAACTTGATAAGTTCAACTTCGATAAAAGAACAATATATTTAAATAACGGAGGATCTTAAATTAAACATTATCAAATTTGAAGTTTATTTATTCATTTTTTGTGGTTGAATTAACTAAATTCTCTCCATTTTACTACACAGAGAAGAAAAAAATATGTTCCAAACGACCAAAATATGGTAAAATTTACCATGTTTCTAACTCCTTGAGAACATTAACCATTTGAGATAATTTTTATCGAAGTGATTAAGGTAATGAATTTGGTAAAATTATCAATAAAATACTGTTTTATAGTATGTTAGAAAATTTGGTTAATGTGGTAAACTTTGGTATTTTTAACATGTTTATAGAAGAAAATTTTTTTTATTGTTGCTTATATTCACTTTTTAGTTTTATTTACTGGGTGTGTGAAAGTAAGAATTATGTATAAAACCAGAATTTCTCTTAAACCGTTACCATACGAACGGAAAAATTATTAAAAGAATGGTTTAAATACCGTATATTTAAGTTTTCTTTACGAGAATTATGTTTCTTTCATTATAAATGTCAGTACTATACAGTGCGTAATTTAATTAAAACTAATTCAGAAGATAATTGTACATACTTTTTAGAATTTGATATTAAAATTCTTAACAATAAAATTTTCATTGGATTATACGATGCAAGAAGGAATTTTAAGTTTAATGTAATAACACAATTTAATTCCAGGCTTTACTTTAAGATTTTTGAGAATATTGTTATTAGTCAAATTCTTAGGTTTAAATTTAATTGTAATAATAAAACAGATTTTCTTTCAGCTATAGGGGCTTTCAGGATTACCTTAAAAAATAAAAATTTTCCTTTTAATTACTACAATTAAGATGCTTTAATTCAAAATATTTTAAAAACATTCAAATAGTTCTGCCGATATTGAAGCCCGCTTAAATAGGTCTATGCGGTGAAATTTAGGATTTCTTTTCCAAAGCAGATGGCAGCACTTTTTAAAACAATTTTTGCTCATTGAATGTCTTTTTGTTTCATTGTTCAAGATTTTCAAATAGGGGTAAGCACTTGATTTATTTATAATATTTTCTTACTGATTTGGCAATTTACATTTTATATTGATTTGGTTGTTCTCACTTCAACTATATTTATTTATAAGTGGGCGTTTCATTTTTAAGTCTTACTATGTGTACTTTTAAGTAGTATTTGCTGGTTCATTATTTTTCTGTGCTTTTCAATTTTTTTAATGATTTTCTCTTATTTGTCTATCCATTAAGGGGCCTCGGGGCACTGCCAGTTTTGGATTTTCCACAAACAACAGAAAGGCTCCCGTGTGTTCGCAGGCAGTGTGTCCCCTGAATAAGTGCTGTCTTGCCAACACACATATCTTTTATTTTATTGTTTTTTATTACTTTTTCCTGCCTTAATTGTTTGTTTCAATATCTAAATTACTATACAGTGCAGTCACTTTACACAAGAATTTTTTTCACCTCATACTAATTGTAAAAAGTTGTAATCATTTATAATTAATGTCATTTAATTTATTTAAAATGTTTTTGAGGAAAACTGGAAAAATAACAAGTTTGATTACGATAGCAAGCGGGTAAAATGCTAAGATCTATAATTTAAAATTCCGTGATTCAAATTTGATTATTTGTGTATGTTTTTGAGATTTTGCATCTGAATTATTGTCTCGATGTAGAAAAATATATTTTACTTTATTATTATGCATTTCCTGTGTTTTTAACAAAGTTTTGCTTTTTACCCTATGAAATCCATAATTATATTAATTAAAAAGTCAATTTAATAGTAGTTTAAACTGTTTTTCCTTTAATTAATGCAAAGGGACATGTAGAACATCTTTCTATTGATGTAACATAGACTGCAAGCAAATATTTTTCACGCAATATTGCGATATCATTCTTTATTTAATGTCAAATAAAGAATGAAGGAGAATTAATTAGTTCTCTAAATATAAATGAAGATTAAACGACGTGGTGCTTATGTATTCACATATTATACATTTATGTTCGATGCCCTACTTGCTGAAATAAAAATTTTAATGTAAATTTGATTTTTTAAGCTTATTAACCAGGTTCTAAGCCCTTTTTTTAATCCGGTTTAGTGCTTTTGTTAGAACTCCTTATTTTGGAAAATACTTTGTTTCAGAGACAATGATTTGCTCCTACCTAAAATCTTAAAAATCTGATTAGTATTTATTTTTCTTTATTCAGATTCATACGGTAGATTTATTTTTCTTCGTTTAAATAAATATTCTAGACAATTCTTTATAATGACTAAGAAAAATTCATTTTCCCAACAATAAAAAGATGGTAAATAATTAAAATTTGCTTGATGAATTAATTTTTTTCGGGAGTGCATAAAGTAGAAGTTTATTTGTGGCCTAATCCGAAAATGGATTAATTGCTGTTGTATTATGGAATATAATGAAAAGCTTATTGAATAGATTGAAATTAAGTAAATTGAATTTAATTGTGTCTAATCTATTTAAAATTTGAACAAAATAAGTTTTGAATGCACGTAAAAGTTTTTATTTTATAAACATATTCGCGTTGAATCTTTATTATCTAAACTAATGACCATTTAAGTGAGAAAAGAAATTCCAGAAATTTTTCTTTAAATTTTCAAAGATTAACAATTTATCTTTAATAACATCTTATAAAAATTAGTCTGGTTACCATTTACTAAACTTTATTGTACATAGGTACGTACTAAAATATATCATTTTTCTGAAATGATTATTATTAAAATTGCAAATAAAAAATAATAAAAATTTGAAGGAAAAAAAATATTTTTTTCAAGTAAAAATTATTAATATGAAACAACCTTTAGTCGTTACAGTGATTATTATAAATTAGGAAAAAATCACAAAAATGACCATAACTGAAGTTACTCATATATTTTAACGGAACTGATACACATTATAGTACATATATTAATACATAAAATAAGACAAAAGAATATTAATCAGACAAATATGGTATTGCAGAAATCAGCGTACGTATGAAATTAATAAGTCAGATGTCTCAGTTTGTAATAGAAAAAGTACTTTGGTATGGGATATGATCATACTTAGTAGCAATAACGCACATACGACGATGTGTGATGTTTTCAATTATTCGTGCGACCAATTGCTCTTGAAAAACAGTTGCATTGTGGCAAGGGTCTGTGGAGGAAGATTGAGTGCCGCAAAACGTCTTCGTAAAGCATCCCAAACATGTTTGATAGGATTCAAGTCAGGTGATCTAGCTGGCCATTTCATTAGCAGAATTGCTTGCTGCTGAAGATAATCATGCATAATACGAGATTTTCGAGCCTTCTGTAGCACGAAATCATCCCCTATTGCAGCATCATAAGAATCTAGGATGTCATCTTTACAAACATGAGCATTCCTTGTTTCATGCGGAAAGACTTGCAGGTCTGTGCTTCCAAACAAAGAGATACCATCCCACACATAAGCACTGCCTCCTTGATATGTACTATCTCTTTCAAGGATGTTTGATGAAAAATACCGCGTTCCAGCTTCCCTTCAAATCAAATGTTTTGGATGCTAAACTTGGACTCTTCTCTGAGGAAAACAGCAGTCCAGTGGACATAATGCTGCTCCCACCACAAACGTTCCTTTCTATGGCATGATAAGAGGGAGATGAAGACAACTGGTAACCTAGCGAACAAAGCATTTTCGTGAAGCTTTCAACACGCAGTAGTCGTTGACACCAATCATCCGTTGGCTGCACTGAGAGAGGGATGACCTGACTCGGAGCTGCGGTTCTATTCCTATAAAATAGGTTATATTAATTCCTATGTAAGAAAAATATATTTTATTTCGCATTTTTAAGGGTTTTAATCTTCTCTTTCCAAAATGATTGTCTATTCACCTTCCCATAAGAAAAATTTTTACAAAGTGCCATTTTTTAATTAAAACATTTACTAACTTTATGGATCAGATTTTAACTTTGTTTAGTACTGTATTTAGCAACATTAAATTTTCTAGTCAATTTTGAAATTTTCCCATTTAAAATTTCATTTCCCGTTAGGAAAAAAGTAATATGAATTTGGTTTTTCACAGTCTTGTTCATGATAATATTATTAAAAGCACAATTCAATTGTTAAAACTATATGACAATATTATAAAACTTTTATAACAACAAGCATTAATGATAGTAAGCATTGATAATATTATTAAAACTTTTATGACAGCAAGCATTTTAAAAATTTAGCTTTTTGAAATCTCCGTCCTTTTCATTACCATCGCTATCAAATTCTCCATCATTTCAATTGTAATGTGGACAGAAATAGAATATAAATGTTTATTAATATGCAGAGAGTGTGATTATAATTAACCCTCCTGGCGTCAAGCCCGTTATATTACGGGCTTCATTTCCTTGCTAAAAGCGGCTTGCCCGTGTTTTCACGGGTTCACGATCTGCCTCTGGAGCGGCGAACCCGTCTTTTTCTCCTCTAGAATATTTCCTTCCCTCTCAACCTCCTACTGCTCACAAATTGAGAGGCGTATAAGCTGTCATCGTAAATCACTCACTGTGCTATAGTATTTCTGTTTGAATAGATGTGAATATTTTGCATTCTTTTTGATTTTTGAACCCCCACTCAAACTAAAAGTTTACCTTTAATAAACAGGTTATTTTTTTTTTGTTCAACTTATTCGATAGATTTAACTTTATTCAATATTTATTGCTTAATTTATTATACTAAATCTTTAAATGTTTTAAATCGTTTTGTATTTTTAAATTTCAAATAATTTTCGAAAATTCATTTAATTTTAGTGTAAATTGCAGCAAATTATTTCTTCTCTAAATAATAATGTAACATTTAATGAACTAATTTATGAATTTTTAATATTACCAATTTTCTATAATATTTAACTAATTTAGTTAAAGTAATTAATTGTTTTTAAAAAAAAAATTTTTTTTTTTGCTTACAAAATATATTTCAAAACAATTCTTGCAATTGAAGTTAACTCTAAAAACATTCTCTCCTCTTCATGTAATGTTCTGGACTTTCTCAGCGTTTGTCTAAAATCCCATCACCTATGACACTAGTTTTATTTGTACTTTAGTTTAATGATATTGAAACATTTTCATGGATAGAGAGGAAATCGAAATTCTTTCCATTTGGAAATACGTTTTATTAAATTAGTAAAATTACAAGCTGTTAAAACTCCAAATAACTAAGTGAGTTTCAATATACCAAATATTTTTTTTTCATCCAAGCAAATAATCAAATGAATTGTAAATTTTTATGTCACTCACATTACGATATACATTTTAAAGAAAACGATTTATTGCTTGTTTTAGTAAAAACAAATAAGTTTAATAATAAATTTAAATTTTCTTAATAAATTATATTAAAAAAAATTACAAGCTGTTAAAACTCCAAATAACTAAGTGAGTTTTAATATACCAAATATTTTTTTTCCATCCCCACAAATAATCAAATGAATTGTAAATTTTTTGGTCACTCACATTACGATATACATTTTAAAGAAAACGATTTATAGCTTGTTTTAGTAAAAACAAATAAGTTTAATATTAAATTTTCTTAATAAATTATATAAAAAAAAATTACAAGTTGTTAAAACTCCAAATAACTAAGTGAGTTTTAATATACCAAATATTTTTTTTTTCATCCAAGCAAATAATCAAATGAATTGTAAATTTTTATGTCACTCACATTACGATATACATTTTAAAGAAAACGATTTATAGCTTGTTTCAGTAAAAACAACTAAGTTTAATAATAAATTTAAATTTTCTTAATAAATTATGTAAAAAAAAATTACAAGTTGTTAAAACTTCAAATAACTAAGTGAGTTTTAATATACCAAACATTTTTTTCCATCCTTGCAAATAATCAAATAAATTTTAAATTTTTTATGTCACTCACATTACGATATACATTTTAAACAATCCGGAATTTGAAAGTTGTTGATAACGAGGGTGAATACAGTGTTGATTAAAAATAAAATCTTGGTAACAAATACCAACTGCACCGAAATGACCTTACTTTCCACTCCCCCTAATATTCCATTAATTTAACACAATCAAATTAAGTATTACAGTACTGTCATTCGTACTAGAATATTCATCTATTGACGGTCTAAATACAAAAGTAAATGATACTTCTAGTTACGTGATGATCTTGTTAAGTTATTGAAATTGTTTTTAGAAGTCTCATTTGAAATGAGCAATAAACAAGCTTTATTGTGATGTAAATATAATCTAGACTCCGCTTATAAGTGTTCGGATGAAGTGAGTTTCGCCTATTGCTTTCTTTTCTATTTATGATCAAAAATACTATGAAAGATGATCTAAAAGAAATGGACGTACTGTAATAAGCAGAACGTGTTGCATTAAGTTAGCGAAATGTGAAATGCAGAGAAGATTTGTCACTGTATTTTCTGCGATTCTTTTCGAGAAATTCTCGACTGCAAGAAAATAATAAAACTTAAAATAAGAGCTTCAATAAATTTAGGATGAATAATAATAATATTTGGGAATAAATATGAAAGACATGATGTTTTTTTTTCATTCTTAGGAATTGTATATCTTTGAATTCATAAATGACGGTGTAATTTATTTTATAAGGCATAATGCAACCTCTTATATGTTTTTTTTTAAGTGATAACAAGTTCTTGCGCCCTACCATAATCTCAAGTATATCCATAACCCACAAGCTCCTTAAATACGTTGCTAATTACTATAAATAAAATATTCTTAAAGTGTTACTCTTATAAATAGTAAATATAGTGGACAGGGAGGCAAGTTTTATTACACGAAATATTTCTTAGCACATATAATTTGAAACCATAGAGTAATACGTATAATACTTTTTTCTTTAAAAAATGTAATTTTAAAAAAAAAAAAATGTTATTGCAACTTTTCATTAGTTGATATGTTACAAAAGTAGTGCAATAAGTTTTTATTTTTTTGCAAATTTGAAGCTAAAGATCCCGAAAACTTTATTCCTAAATTTGATCTGCTTAAATGTATTAGTAATAATTTAAAAAGAAAAAAGAAAATTAGATGAAAGATAAAATTATACTGATAACCTCGTTAGAAATACAAAATATAGCAACTTCATTAAAATTCATTTATATATAGCTTACTTTATTCAATTAAATAGTATTCATAAAATACAAACGAAGTTATGCAATAAAATATTTATTTAAATGAGAAAATGTTAAACAGGTTAATGTTAATTAAAATATCAGTTGTATTATGTTTTAAACATGTGTAAAAATTACAAATTCTCAATTGTATGATATACTTCAAAACAAGGTACAACACACAAAGTGACATTGCACTGTTTACATTGAAATCGAGATTCTTTCCTAACTCGTTGTCCTTTTGAGTCAAAATTTTTACTCCGCCACCCCCCTAGAAAAGAAATCCTACCCTTATCTATTCTGAATAGAAGGAGTGACTAGTTCGATGACGTTCGACTTAAAAACCTGAATTTGCAATCCCATAGCTCATTTCCTATTATACGTCAGTCATTTCCTATCTCTTGACTTTGAAGAGGGATGAAAGAATGGAATTCGGGGGAAAGCAATATTTATATTGTAATAGATTTTTATACTTATACACATAAGTTTTTTTCAATTTTTTTTTCCAGCTAAGTTAGGTTCTATAAAGAAATAAAAAAAGCAAACATATCCTACTTATAAAAATTAAATATAGACTAATGAATATAAGAATATAAAGTAATGAATATATAAACTAACGAATAAAAATATAAAATCCCATATTCATTCTATTTACCATTTCCAATTTTGAAAATATCTTCCTTTTTCTTGTGTAATTCTTTTCTATGTCATTTAATTGCCATACAAAAGGTGTGCACCTTGAATAATGCATAATCGAAGTACTTTTTTATGACAAAGTATTTTTATGTCATGTTTACAGGTTGTAATTATTGTCAGTTTTTTTCACAGAAAAAGAAAAGCAGAGCAACGATTTTTTTCCGATTTTGCATGCACTGTATTCTATTCTATAGGCGAAAAAAATTAGTGTTGTCAGCTAGAAGTATAGTTATTTACCTTTGAGTCTGAGACAATATTTCTAAATGGTGTCTCAGAAACATATTTGGAATAACTGATTCTATAGGTCATCATGGTGCAAAGAGTTAATTTTTTTCATGAAAAAAATTTAATTGATATTTATTATACTAAATCAATACAACCAAAAATCTTTAAAAATATGTTTATTTTTGTATATTTAAATTCTGTTACTGTGACGTACTTTTTTTACAATATATATTGTTTGATTTATATTGTAAAAATCATTCACACGAAATTAAAGCAGTAGACAAAATAGCAAAGAATCAATGTATTAATTCTTGAAATCAAGGATGGCGCCAGACTCTGCCCGACAAGGGGTCAAGTCTCCCCCGACTGGGGGGCTCAAACAAATTCAAAATATTTAAATTAATTATACTTTACATTTTTTTCAAGTGTGTTTCTAAGAATCTAAAATCAGTAATATTGATACCCATAATGTGCAGATTCCTTTTAATGTAAATTTAAATCTAATTTTTTTTTCTGTTATCGATATATTTTGTACTGTATGGTGCAATTTACCATACATTGTAATCGTAAAAATTACTTCTGTAATGAAGAATAGTTGTAGCAGTAACCGCTGTTTCAAAAAAATTCGACACTTCTTACTCTCATAAAGCAAAAATTATTCGATAATAAAAATCAGAAATTTCATGCACATTTAACAAAACATTTAAAGAATATTTTAATATAAAATGTTATTTTTATATGCATCGATTGACTTTTGACTCATTTAAATGTTTTGCAAATAAAGTTTTAAGTACATTTTTTGCATCCACGTATTCTATCTAAATATATCATGCCCCGTTTCGAAGGAACTTCGAAATGGTTATGCCCATAAAATTGCAAAATTTCTATTTTTTTTAATTGTTACACTGTATAATTTTACGGACAAAAAAAGGGCTATTTTAATCAGGGGACTCGATGCTAATATATATTGTAAATAAATACAAAGATACTTCGAAAATTTCTCCTTGCGATTCCCTTTTCTTTTCAAAGATGCTTTTAAAGTGAACATCTATGTCCGGCAAAATGCTAATTTCTCTATTTGAGAAAAAGAGTAAGTCCATCGGCTGAAAATATAAGATTCAAACAATATAGCTGAAATTTGTAATTATTTTTAAATTTACAAATTTTAAATTTGCTTCCGAGAAACGAATATTAACTAACTTACATTTTTAAAAAAAAATTGCAACACATGGCTGCTGTTTGTCTGCCTGTGTTTTCGTTTCACTGCAAAGCTGAAAGCACACTTTCTACCAAGATTTCTGTTTCGCCCTGCAAAAGCGTTTTACATATTGGCATATGCCTGCAACGAATAACCTTTCACACAGTTAATTGATTATTGTTTACCACATGTCAACGCGAAACATTCTTTCCTCTACGATTTAAATTTGTTTTTGCTTTCATAGTTACGAATTTTAAGTCACAAGAAATGGACACTAAAAATTAAGAAGTTAGGGGACCAAATTTCGAAGAAAAAAAAATTATTTTTATTTTTCAGGACTTATTTGACCGATTTTGCTTTTTGATTGAATCGAAAAAATTTTCATACAATTGTTAAAATTCGTTTTTCCAAAGGTAATTCCATGCAAAAAAATATAGTTTTAAATAGTTATAAAATATTTAATATATTTATAATATGCGTTGAAAAATTCTGAATCACGATTTTTGAAATTCCCGTGCAGTAAATGGCGACTGATGCACGTTAAATCTATCGAGTCGCAAAGCCCCCCATGTTCCCATAACAAATAAACAACACTGGGGGTACTTATCCAGGAGTTTCCTGGTCTTCTGGATTGGTTCAAAATTACAAGGCTACGGAGTTGAAATTGGGTCGGTTGTTCAACGACGGATAAAATAAAATAGCAAGATCTACAAACCTGAAACTATAGACAAACTTGTATGTTTATCCAGATCAGAATGCGTTTTTCTGTTTATTTTCGTAACTTAAAATATGGTATTGATTCTTTGTACGTGAAAATATGATTAAATCAAAAGTTAATCAAGGTGTTCCCTTTTTCCATTTCATGCACTGTACATAAAATAAGTCAATGAGAATCTGTTAGGTTGATTAATATATATTTTAGGATATTGAATATGAACAGTTTAATTGTTTTTCTGACTCAATCAACAATCTTTTTACTACTAAGAAAATGATAAAAAAGATAATAAATAAAAAATATTTTGTTATTGTTTTTTTTCCGACTGCATATTTATTGCGTTGATTAAAATATAAACCTTGAATCCGAATAAGTAAATGATTTTCCTCAATTAATAGTATTTTTAAAAAAAAAAGATTAAAAAATTAAATTTTTTTTATTTTGTTCTTATACTTTCATTTTGCTTGAAAATTTCAAAAAGAAATTATGTGATCACATAAACCATTGATAAACACATTACATAAAAAAGAATTCGCAAAGAAGAGGACCTGTGTATCCCCTTCTTAGTTCTCCAGAAGAAAGAATAGCAGTTTGAAAGATAAGTTTCCAAGAAAATGAAGATGTGTCTGTGGGAAAGGATTTCTATGGGACTTCGAAAAGTCTTCAATTTCACCTATGTCTAATCGCATCCAGTCTCTAGTTTGACAATGTACAGGTAAAGTTATGGGTAGTGCAGTGAAACTATAATTACATAGAATTTACAATATATTTTACTAATTTTTGTTACTAATTAAGAACAAATCGATAAAAAGTCAACTACAAAATTTTTTTATTAGGCATTTGTAAAAGAATTTTTGACATAATTTAGAAAAAAATGTGACCAGACTATTTTCCGGACGAGACTTTAAAATTTTCCCGTGGGAGGGGGGGGGGCATGCCCGACAGGGGAGCAATTCCCCCTCCCCTGATCCCGCCTTTGCTTGAAAAAATATTCTTGCAATGATTCTTGTACTGATATTTATTCCTTGCATGCGAAATTTAATAAGATTTTGATATGTTTTCATTCTTAATATTATTTTTACTATGAAAAAATGTAATGAAAAATGCAGTTTGGCTTAATAACTACTAGTGTAAATAGAAATTCATATTTTTTGAAGTTTTATAAATCTCTATTAGAATACCTAACGATTTTTACTCAATCGCGTAAACGATGAATTAAAAATGGATATTTCGTTTTGAAACAGTAGCGCTTAACAAAAGCTTTTTCTCCCTCTCAAGGAAAAAGAGCCATTATACATGAAAATATAATATCCACTGAATTGACGTTATATTTCGCATCTATAGTACTATTATATAAGTACTATATAAGTACTATAAATTATTTTTTAAATTCAAAGATATCATTAATGTGGATTAAAAAGGTAAATATGATTTGTTATTAACACGTATATCAACGAAATTGTTCTCATCCTACATGAACTTAGAACTGAAGTAAATTAAAAAGGATGCACATTTTTTTTTTTAAAACTTGGCAATTGTATCTGGGAAATAACAGAAGTCAAAAGAGCTAGGAAGGAAAAAATATCAGTAGAAAGAACCTATTCAGTACCATCACAGGGGATATTGATAACAACCTTTGATGTTATATATCAACGTTATCATTGTCAAAGTTCAAAGGACAAGGACTTATCAGTAAAAATGTCTTCTTCATTGCTTGATATTTCAGAGGAAAGTGCAATGTTGACCACAGTTCAAAAATGACTTTCGGAAAAGTGAATCACATACGCGATTCATCCATCAAACTGTCATGACCCACCTGGACCTCCTAGACCGATAATCACCCCTTTTAACCACAAATTGAAGTGGAAAGGGGAAAGCATACCTTTTGTCCGACCCTCGACACTTTTCGTGGCATCTTTCTAAAATGTGTCTGCCGCTTGTAGTAAGAAACTAAGAGAGAGGGGAAACGCCAGGAGGGTTAAAATCTCTCTTTAGAAAGTTAGGAAACAAAAGGAACCACAGATCTGAATGTGGATGTGGATGTAGTTGATTTACGTCACACTACAGCTGCATAATGGGCTATTGGCGACGGTCTGGGAAACATCCCTGAGGATGATCCGAAGACATACCATCACAATTTTGATCCTCTGCAGAGGGGATGGCACCCCCGCTTCGGTAGCCCGACAACCTGCACGCGAAGTCAAGCACTCTACGGTAGAACAGTTTAACGAGGACCAATACCGCACACCCTCGGTCCCTACGCAGACTGATCCAAGTGGTCACCCACTCGCACACTGACCGCAGCCAGTGATACTTGACTTCGGTGATCTGCTGGGAACCGTGTCTAAACGATCAGTCCACTGCGGGACTCAGATCTGAATTGTCAGATAATAGATTTGCACAATAAAAAGGGGTATCTCAAAATTAAGCAGAAATATGTGAAAATAGCTCTGAAACAAATGTAATTGAATTATTTGAAAAACCCATGTATTCATTATTGAAAGTGAAAAGGTTAAAAACAGGATATTTTCATTTTTTTGAGATTGCCTACTTTCATTTGAAAAACAAATTACTCAAATTGAATGCATGATGGGTTCTTTTGAAATTATGCATTTTTCTAAAAAGTGAGTATATGCTGTTTTGGTCTTGTTACTGTACTCAATTATGGGTACATTGAGGTTTTCGACTATATTTGTGTCGGAGCTATTTTGACACATTTTTTCTGAATTTTGAAAAACCCTTTTTCTACAGAGTAAGTATATGTGAATCAATGACAATTTGTTTTGAAAAATAATGTAACTAAAAAATTGACTGATAGATGGCGTTATGCTAAAAATGAGACGCTGTATGTTGCTGTGGTACTTTTCGCTCAAAACTCCTCCAAGTCGACAAAAAATTGTGCAACATCAGTAAAGAATAAATCGGTTTTCCACAGCCTCTTGGACTAAAAATCGCAGAAAAAGATAAAATTAAATTGATTTCTGACTGTCTATACAGTTAACAGTAGAAAAAGCAAATTTTAAATTGAGTCTTGACCGACTCTTGGCTAAAATACCTAAAACAGGAAATGAGCACATTTTCTAAATAAATTTTAGCATTTTTTTAATAAATTTTTGAAGATTCATCACGCAGCTTCCTGATTTTTAGAAAATTTAGCATTCCTACTCTCTTCATAAGAAACGATTCTGTCTCCTAAATTTAATCCTTTGTTAATTTACCAGCTGTAATACTTATTAATTCTGTACATTTGCATTTGAATTTTTTTTAAACGTTCTTACTTACATTTTTAAGATACATTCCCGAATAAAAAAATATTTTTATTGATAAGTAATGTGGTGTTCATGAAAAAATGAATCTTTTTTGATCATTTCACTTCTTGGCAAGTTAATTTTTAATAGTTTGACTATATAAATATTCTCAACAGAAATAATTTCCTCAACAGAAATAATTTTCACTGCATAATATCTGTAGGCAACTTGCCAGCAATAGGTTCTAATAAATTGATAGAGTAATAATGAGAATTTAAAATCTAGTTTCCATTTGAGTTTATTTTTTTATTTTAAACTATGTCCCGTTTTATTAAAAAAGTAAATATTTTTTTTTTCGATTGCGACTTTTGATAAGATTTAAAAACTTATCTCTTAAGAATTTGGCAGTTCAGCATTTCCCTCGCCTTAACAAAGAAGAGTTCACAACGAAACTTGTTTATTAGTTTCCTTTTGTTTGACTCCACCGGGACTCGGAGATCTATAAATTTAATCAAAAAGGCAATATTTCAGTTATTTTATTTGTCTTGTAAAATCGTTGTTGGGTTAATCTAAAACACAAACTCGAGGGGGAAATATATCTCTTAGAAAACGGAAACAATAAACACAAAGTCGAGCTATCCAAAAAATTTATCATCTTCAGTTATCTGTTTGCGCCTTATACAGATAAAAAAAAAGATTTTTTTTCTTTTTGATTTAAAAAAGTTTTGATTTTGTCCAAACAAAATGTAATCCGATTAAAAACGATTGAAGTTAAGACTGTCTTAAAAGCTTTCAAATAAAAGAAAGCAGAAGGACTTAAATGACAAATACAAACATTATAACGATAAACACATTACAAAAAAAAGAAATGTAAGTGCATTAAATTTCTTGAAAGTGATAAAAAAAATATTGAATTAATATGTAAGCTTCAAAACTGGGGAATATATATCTGTGAAATTCAAATAAGATATTTAAAGTATTTGTAAAAGTTGATTAGCGACTTATACAAATATGACACATTTGCAATTTTCTGTTAATCAATTTATCGGCGTCTTGTAAATCATTTTCTGTTCCATAAAAAATAAACATAATTTTTAGAGCAAATTTTTATAATTATCCCTGAGAAAGTGATACAGGGTGCATATTCATAGAGTGCTCCCTCAAATAAAAAACATCTTAGAATTTCTTCGGAAAAATTCTAAAACCTCTAAAATCTTTAGATATTTTAAAGGTTTTGACATTTTTCCTTCTGCATTTATTTTTTTGACATTTTATAGTCATTTTAAATTTTTTACTTTGTCTTCAAATTTCTGTTGGCGCTTTTGAAGGTAAGTCATAAGAAATTTGAAGGTCTTAATATTCCTTTAAAATATGATATTTTTCGAATACATTTCACAGTTGTTTTAAAAATTCCATATTTACTTTAAATGTTTGCAAATTTTTCATAGTCATTTGAGAACTTAACTTTTCTTTGAAATATATGCTGACTTTCTGGGATATTTCATGAGCATTTTGAATGTTTTAGCCTTCCTTTTAAATATCTGAAATTTTTCGAAGATATTCCACAACTTTTTTTAAGGATTTACTTTTTCCTTAATATAACTGCAGACTTTTTTTTACACATTTCCTAATCATTTTGAAGATTTATATTTTACTTTAAAATATCTATTTTGTTGAACATTTTATATTCATTTTGAAGATTGTGCTTATATCCTAAAATATTTGCAGATTTTTCGCAGATCAATCGTATTCTATATACTACGTTAGTTTTAAAGAGGTAGGGGAGAGTGGGGTCAATTGTAACAGGGTACGATTGTAACAGAGCAAAAATTTCGAGAGTCGGGTTCTAGATTTGATTCCTAGGTGGCGCACAAGGTGTTTTCTAATAAATTTACATGTACACCCCTGCTGGCAACCATTTTATGTACTTTTGAAAGAGTTACATCAGAAAAGATATTTTCACGCTACGTAGGTACTTTTTTTGGTATTAGAATATTATATTGTAACAAAGTAATTTTGTTTAAACAAATAAAAATTATTAACCGAATATGTAAGGGGACACCTTAATTAACATTTAAAAAAAAGATTAGTTTTATTAATTAACTAGCAATGTTTTTAACAAATGAAGCTGAAATGGCGACTTGGGGACGATTGTAACAATAAGTAAAGGGACGATTGTAACAGCTGAAAATAAATAATCTTATGTTTACAAACCATTACTTAACTCTTTAAGAACCACCAATAGTTTCCTATATTATTTATATTATGTTGCATGTGCATTATTTTATTTGTCACCTTTCACAACATAAATTAATATTTTTAACCCCTTAAAGTTGAAAGTTTAACCCTTTAGGTTTCTGCTCATTATTATTTTTACTCCTAAAATATCACTTCCATTTTGATCAATAAAAAAATATATCACAACTACGATAATATGTATAATTAACTATGTTTTAGTTGAATTTATGAACTGTTACAATTGACCCCGTAAATGGGGACAATTGTAACAAGTGCACGACTGTCAAAAATTGTTAGTAACTAATATAATGACATTTAAAATAAGGTATTTGTTTTCTAGTAGAGGATAGTCCACTTTACTCGTCTGTCAATTAATACTAATAATATATTGGATTTTTTGTTAGTTGAAAATAGTTAAGTAAAAAATGTTACAATTGACCATACTCTCCCCTACAGTAGTAGTAAGAAGAGGGATTACGTCTTTTTCTTTTTATTAATAAATATTAATATCAGAAACTCTAAAACTCTAAAAATCAATTATGAGGTATGGTCCAAAAACCTGGTCTCTAACTTGAAATGGATATCACATAATAGCAGTTTTTGAAAGAGCTGGCCAGATGGCTGAGCTGTTAGCGTGTTGGCTGCGGATTTGAGTCCCGCTTAGGGCATGGATGGTTCTTTCTGTTTGTCGTCCCTTCTGTTGTGTGTGATGTATAAATGTGGCCCACCCAATGAACGAGTATTTGTGGCAGTGTGGAGTGGGTGATGTTGCGTGCCTCCATAATTTTGGTCGCAAGGTGCTCACCAGACAACGCAAATTAATTCCCGGTACCTCCAGGGGCAAGGAATGATAAGTTCAGTGCTGGAGTTAAAAAAAAAGTTTATTGAAAGAAAGGTTCTCTGAAACCTTCTTTTTTGCGATAAAAAAGAAAATAGTCTTTAGCAATGACGTTCTAGAATTCTTAAACAGCATGATAACATTTTTTTTTATTTCCAATGAGCTGCACAATCGGTCTTGCAGATGAGCAGACCTAGTGCGTTCTCCAGAGGGGGCATCCACTCTTTCAGGACCACCACAATGGGTGAGATACCGTTGGTCATGTTAATTTGGACGTCTAGTTTCTGCCACACTAGATGGCAGCACCGAGACTCTATTTGGATGCTAAAGTGCACTAGGAATTTAATTTTGCCGGAAATGCCAAGAGCCAATAAGGCACTCCAGGGATCTGTTACATGCCCATAATCATACGACATGGCCGCTGAGGTTTTTCGGCATCCCGAAAATCTGGTGTCTGTGCCGGGGATCGAACCTGAAGACTTGAGCTCAGAAGGCTGACGACAAACTATGCGCCACCCAGCCACAGCATGATAACATAATGAGTTTTAAAATTAAACGAATGAACTGAGCTGCCAAAGTATATGAAAAAGATCCAGAAAAAAGAATTTTTGGGTCAAATTCCTTTAGAAAGGCTAAAATAATACATGAGATTCAGGTTTTAAAGTCATTTAGATAAAAAAAAAACTAGCAATCCAGATAAAAATAGAAAAAGGAAGAAAAATTGCCTTGGAGGAATTTTCAGAAGAGACATTGGTAAATGCGAAATATGATAATAAAAGTTGGGATTGTAATCCATATACGATTCACTGAAAGCTTCTCGACACTTTCTTTAATCCCTTCCTTCTCGCTCCGTGAAAATGACGGGTTGAGGTTTCGTTCGTTATTTCTCGCTCCCGTGAAAATCACGGGTTGTGATTTCGTTCGTTATTTCTCGCTCCCGTGATATTGACGGGCTGAAAACTAATTATTTTTTTTTGCCCGTAAAACATTTTATTTCTCATTTTACACACCAGATAGCAGTACCAGGATATTTTTAGGGTAATTATTAATAATTAGTTTATTTTAAACCAGATGCCAGCACTAAAGTCAGCTAATCAGCAGTAATCAAATGCGTGTATTTGTGATACGTTATTTGTGATCTTAGCAAAGTTGCCTAGTTAGGCTCTTTGTGAATACACCTGGTTTGTGCTCAAGATAAAATTTATTTTTTAACCCCTTCCTTCTCGCTCCCGTGAAAATGGCAGGTTGAGATTTCGTTCGTTATTTTCGTTCCCGTGATATTGATGGGCTGGAAACTCATAATTTTTTTTGCTCGGAAAACATTTTATTTCTCATTTTATACACCAGATAGCAGTACCAAGATATTTTTAAAACACATATTTTTAAAATTTTCCTCGCTCGCTGGAAAACCAGCATTTAACACTGAATGTTGGCTTTTCCTAAAAATTAAGTTTTTTAAAATTTCAAGCTAAAAACAAATAAAAAATTTAAAATGAATATATATACAGGGTGTCTCAGTTAAGCGTTTCAGAACTTCTAAGAGAGGTAGGGGGCATCCTGACGACTCGAAATCATATAGCAATGTGGGGTCGGAAATGCTTTCCTGAAGCAGTGACGTACACAGAAGCACCATAAAGAAAAGAGACCGTAAGTGAAAAATCGTTTTAATAATACATTGAAAAAAGCATAAGGCACATGCGTCAAAGTAAGTGTTCGAAGTTTCTGCCACCGGCGACAATGCACACCTCACATCTCCGGTGCATGGACATCCGAACATTCTGCAATACTCCAGGCATATCTCGAATTTCCCCGGCAGCTACTGAGATTCTTGCAACCAGCTCCTCAGCATTGTCAACAGGGGTGTCATAAACCAGTGTTTTCATATGACCCCAGAAATAAAAATCAAGACATGATAGGTCCGGTGACTGAGGAGGCCAACGCAATGGAAAGCTCGGTTGGAACTTTCGAACAACACCATCTACCGCGTCAGGAAAGCATTTCCGACCCCGCATTGCTGTATGATTTCGAGTCGTCAGGATGCCCCCTACCCCTCTTTGAAGTTCTGAAACGCTTAACTGAGACACCCTGTATATATATTGTTCATACACATAGTTTCATATAATTTTCAGGGATAAGAAAAATCTACACTTTCATGACCGTTTTCTTGAAAATTTACTGACTTGAGCAACTTGAATTATGAGAGAATTAAATCATGAAAACTTTATACGTTAAAGCTTTTTTCTTTAAATGTCTCATAAATTGAAATTTTAACATGGTTTGAAGAATTGAAATGTTAAAAATAATTTCTTATCACTTTACTGTCTTTCGGAATAATGTTTACTTTATAAATGCTTTTTTTATAAAAAAAAAATGATATAAAATAAGGTTCTCAAAGAATATATCAACTCATTAAAGATTTTGAAGAATCAAAATCTTTTTAATGAAGTATAAGAGGAAAAAAGAAAAAAAAATCGTTGTAAAAAGTACATTCCGTAGCATATCCGTCCTTTTATTGAATGTGAATGTTTTAAAGCATTCAACTCATTATATTTGAGGTAAATATTAAAAAATTTCCTTAATACAATTTATATGCTAATATTTGTACAAAATAATATGTATTTTTTTTTTCCTTTATAAGGTACAAAGAAACACATTTGATACTCGCTTCATATCTAACATAATAAATTAAACTTGATTAATGAGTATCCTTATCATGAACGGAAAAAAAATAAAACGTTGAGTATATTTTGCAGAATAGCTCAAAACTAATATTTGACGAAACACTTAATTGATTTTTCGAATAAAATTCACGCATTACGAAAAACATATCGAAAAAATTTGATTTAAGCTAATATACTCTTGAAGATTTCTGAAATGAAATCTTTTTAATTCGTTTTGAACATTCTTTCAAAAAAAAAGAGAAAAATTTGCGAACAAATTTATGTGATACTTTTTCTTAGTAATTTTATATATTAGGATCAATATTTATTTATTTCTGTAAACAAAGAAGATAATCGAGGGAAAAAATTTACATTACCCTTTTTTTCAAAAAAAGTTGAATAAATTGTGATTTTTTTTTCTTTATGAGTTTTTTCTTAAGATAGGATGAGAAGAGAAGAATACGGTCTGCAACGAAGATTTTCAAAACTAAAAGAACCATTTGGTCTTTATAAAAAGCTGGTAAAAATTGTTGTTAGTTTAAAGAAAAGAGTTATTGTAGCGAAAAAAATTTTTTTTTAATTATTATTTTACTTATCGGGCCTCAAAGTTACCGCTATGGGAATAACTAATTTTTATTTTTTCTTGCTTTTCTTTCAATTAATTTAAATTTTATTAATGTATCATAAAACATAAACTAATATTTTCTTACATTAAATTTTATTAGCGTGAAAAATATTTATAAATTATTCGAATTTTATAATGAAAATAAACTAAATGAGAAGAATTTAACCATTTTTCTCTTATCCCGAATTTAATACTAGTTCTCAGAAATAATATTAATTGTAATTGTGGAAAAATTGTGGGAGTAAGTCATGCTCAATGCCTGTCAAAATAATATTTAGAAACTCCCTGTTTGTTGATCCTGTTATGGGAGCTTTGGTGGGAGGTATAATTAAATTCTCTTTTTTAATTCCTCTCCCTTTCAATATCTTGACATTGAGTGTGGGGTTACTCATATATCTTTACCTCTTTGATAGTTCTGAAATGCAAAATGGATTGTCTTCTTACTTATGTGGTGTAGGTGGTCTTCTTAGAAATTTAAAAATTCATAATTTTTTTTGTTTGTAAAATATGATCTGCTATAAAAAATTAATATGCCAAAACCAAATAATGGCGTGAGATTCCATGGAATAAACCATTTTGTGGTAAATGATTTAAACCAAAAAGATGCAAGTTATCTGAAGAAAATACTCAGATGTAATGCATTAAACGTAAAATTAAGTTCCATAAAGATTGCTCACAGTTGTAGAATACAAAATAACGATTTGGAAAAAATAGACAAGTTTATGGAGCAAAAAATTTTAAGTTTTTCTATTTGTTATTTTTTGCTTAATTTTTTAAATTTATGTTTTATTTATTACGAGAAAAGGCAAGAATTTGTCTAAACTAAAAAGGTAGTTTAGGAATTAGTTTGGAGAAAAATGTGACTATATGTTTACCTAACATTGGGCGCCAAAGCTCTCATTTCGGGAATACGCCATAAAAATAAAACAGAATTTTTAAAGTATTTTATTCTGATATGCATGTGAATTAATTAATGCAATAATTCCAGAAAATAATGTCATTTGTAACCTAATGGTTTAAAGTTATAGACATTTAATGTTTTCAAATGTAACGTATGCACTTTTGCTAATGCGAGCATAAAAATAGCATATCAGGCATAGAAATTACCTAAAACGTAAAATTTTCTAATAAGCAAGCAATAAACTAATGTTATGAGAAAATAGACACTTCTAATACTTTAACTGATTTTATGCCCAGGATTTGACGTGGTGAGTTAAAAATATTTTTACACTTACCATAATTCCTGTAACTCGAACCTTCAAGACAGTTTTTGGATCTGGTCTTAATTTTGCTAAACATCTTCAAAACAAATAGACTTATTAGAACGTGCGAACGTACGTTCGGGTGGTTAATGAAGCTCTAAAAATTGTCACGTATGTGCAATTTTTAACTCATAGATTTTGAGTAGAAAATTTACCTATTTTTTATGGTGGTATCAGATTATTGCAAAAAAATACTTAAATAATGCGTTTGAAAGTATTCTATTAAAATCAAAATGTTGCTAAAAATGTCATTAAAGTAAAACTTAAAATAAGTTATTTTTTATTTATTATTACGAAACCTCTTTTAAGTTTTAACCTGTACTTTCAATAGTACAATAGTACGAAACCACTTTCGAGCTCTTACGCATACGTCAAATAGTACGCTAGTGCGAAATCTCTTTCAAACTCTTACCCATACGTTAAAAGAGTGTTAGAATACGAAACCTCTTTCAAACTCTTAAGCATACTTTAAATAGTACGGTGGTTTGAAAACTCTACTACGAAACCTCTTTCAAGATTTTACGTTACCTTAAATAGTACGATAGTAAGAAACATCTTTCGAGCTCTTATACCTGTGTTAAATACCAAATAAATAAATAAACTAAAATTTATTTTATTGTTTATAAACCTAAATTTATAACTTTCAGAAAATGAAAAATTTAAAATTGCTATGCATCAATTCAGTGCTATAATTATATTTTATTAAATTTGCATTTTATAACTTTTATTTTCGTTTTATTTTTCCACTTGAGGAATATTTATAGTTATTTGGGGATGATTAACATACGGACTATTTTGAATAGAGATATATTAACTTATACATAACAAATGAGATTACTGAAAAATAGTAGAATTTACTTTTAATATAGCAATTGCACTCCTATTCTATTAACGTCCATTCAAAACTTGACTATTAAATAGCACTTAAATAAAATTAAATGCGTAATTTGTATGTAAAATAATTTGAAAAAAAAATTGGAAGCATTTTGAGTAAAATAAAATACATGGTGTACTATATATTATGGGTATTTCTGGTAAAAAAAGAGGAAAAAACATTCTGGTTAAGGAAACAAAAATATACGGTATTTAAACCACTCATTTGGTAATTGTTCCGTTCATATGGTAACGGCATACCAGAAATTTTGGCTTTCACAATTATAGTTTTTATTTTCACCTATTTAGTAAAAAAAAAAACTGAAAAATGATTTAACCAAATAAATGTTTTTCATGTCATGCTTTAAAGAAAAATGATAAAAATTACTAAATTTCACAACATTTATCAAATTTCATCACACATTTTAAGCCATATTTTATTGTTAATTTTACCGAAATCATTACCACAGCGCTTCGTTAAAAATCACCGCGATATTTAGTGTCACTATAGCCTATAGAGGCTTACCATATTTTGCTTGTTTTGCCCATACTTTTTTCGCCAGTTTATTTTGAATAGATCTTTCTTAGAAATCGATACTAGTTAATTATAATCCTCAAATTCGATTCTGAAAACAATAAATGTTACTAATGCAAAATTCTATATAGATGGATTTTATCTAAATACAAGATGATTATCATATCAATGTCATTACAATTCGAAATTTAATTACATACTAATAACGAAATCATATATAATAAAAAAATGAAGCAATGTTTGTAATATATCATTAAACATAATAAAAAATAATAATTAAAATATAGCGTATCCAACTATAATAATATCTTTTAAAATACTTTGGTCAAATGGAATGCATAGTCTGAAATTAAAAAGGAAAAATCGAGTTATATCAAATGAAACTTGGAACAATTCATTAATAAGAGAAAGGTTTTTAAATCTTCTTCCATACTTTTTTTCAAATATTTCATAAAATTGGTTAAATCATTGAAACCTAAAAGCAATAATAAACGAGATGACATAAAAAAAAATATATAAAAATACCTGCTCCGTGAACTTCCTTTTAAGTAAAAAGAAATAGAACTAGTAAAAATGTAATCAGCCATGATCTTAAAAGATTAAAGAAAATGTATCATTCCTTTCTCTAAGATTAATAATATTTCCGGTGCAGTGCTCTAAAAACTATTTTACGATATCAAAAGTATTGAAGTGGGATTATGAGAATTCCTGTTTTACATTAAACGAGGAATTATTTAGTAGGTATATCAAAGTTTCAGAAAGAATTCAAGAGGAGTAGGGACTTGGGAATATAAACTGGTGCTGCAAACTTATTCCTTATAAAAGCCTTGAAGAATGTTTTGTGATATCCCTCCTCAAGCGACTCAGCTGTAAGTAATAGTCGGGAAATTTAAAAATCCCAAAATGAGGAAATATTTTAGATTTGCTAAGAAATATTTTAATAAAGGAATAAAGTAAGAAGAGAGTTTAAAGGATTTGTATAAATTAATAATTAAAAAGAGAAGAAAAGGAGCGAAAATACGAAATACTCATTGTGCTGTTGATTTCTTAGTTTAGTCGTATATGCTTTAGCAAAATAATGAGAAGAATTTTAAAAAAATGTTAGTTTAGTATATTAGCTTTTGTATTTCATTCTATGGAATGTTTTTTTACATAAAACTCATAAACTATTTTATATTATAAGTAATTTTATACATTTCTTTGTGCTTTACTATCATAAAAGAGTTTATTATGACTTTATAACAAAATTATGAGTTATATGTAATAAAAGGTACCAGTTTAGCTAACTAATAAACTGTAACTATCTTTAATCTGTAATATCAGTCAGGAGACTTGCCACATTTTGTCCTTATTCCCAAGAATAAACGAGTCAAGCTCCTAATTATAAATTTTAGAAATATTTTCCAAAATAATTTTTCACAGAAGCATAACTGCATAAAAGATTAAAATTGATCGTAAAGATTAAAAAGATTTTAGCATAAAAGATTGGAAATATTTTTGTAAATTTTTAAAAATTTGATTTATTTAAATTAAATTAGATTTAATCCACTGGCGGTATAACTCATGAGCAAAATTGAGACAATGTTTCTAAACTATACACTATTTCTCTATCTAATAACTTGGAAAAACAGTTTATGCTCTGTGGAGAAGACTGCGGGTTAAACTACGACTTTTCACGTGCTGAACCTTCAGTGGATTTAAAAAATAGAAAAGGGAGGACACATAAGCATTCATTTTATTATAGTTTTCTTAATTTAGTAGTAGTACTTAATTTAGCCAGTATGAATAATTCTACCCACAAGATCAAGATATCATCATGCCATCAAAATAGTTCCTAATTCATAATTCAGAGGTAATTTTATTTTATTTATTTATCATTCTTTCTTAAATTTTTAATTTTTATTTAAAATTAAAAATTTAGAACTTGAAGTGTCTTTGCCAATAAGTAATGACCTTATAAAGAAACATTTTATGGTGACCATATATAGAGGTTCATTTTTACTTATAAGTCAGTTTACAATTATTACCAGTTGTCAAGAAGTTTAGTCCAGTCGATGTTTTCAAGTAAAAAAAAATCAAAGTAAATGCAAAAAAAATATTAGATATTAGTTGTTGTTTTTTAACTATGCGTTCTTCTTCCATCAGCATGATAGCCTACTACAGGCCCAGAGGAGCCCCAACAAGTCACTTCGATTCGACGCAACAGACGCTAAGATTCGACATCGATTGATGTCCATCATGGTTCCAACAGCTTTTTCCACAGAATCAATCTATCTGGTAGTAGCTCTACTTTTTGTTTTGGTTGCCTGTAAACTTTACTATAGTCGCTATCGTCTTTGCTATAAATGTGATCCAGCCATCTTATTTTATGGGATTTAATAACTGAAAATATGTTTGCTTACTTAAATTATCTGTCTAATTCTTAATTGTACTTTGAGAGCTTTACTAACTTACTCAAATTTAGCTTTAAAGATGATTCTGAAATTTTTTTTTTCAAAATTAGTAATTTATTTTATTACATTTACATAAAAGTCAACATTAGCTGCCATGAAGAAAATACATGTTTAATTGGAGTATTATACATACTCAATTTCGTTTTACTGGAAATAAGGTTTAATTTTAGTTGGCTTCTCAATCAAAAATAACACCTTTAAGCCACCTTTACTATGTTATTAATTTTTGCTTTGTTAAATGCTCTTCTTAGCAAAAAATATTTTGATTATTATTTATTAGAATTTTCTTAAAATTCAATATGATATGTTAATGCAATATTTGGATTAAAAGCATTTTTAATTGTAATTAATTACATCATTACAGTATTTTGTCTTATTGACAGCAGTAAAAAGTTTAATTTCAAATAATTACAGTAATCAATGTTGCTCTTGTCATATTCTTACTGAAAGTAATTGTATATTAATCTTCATTGTTCTTCATTTTGCTGTTACGTTCCACAATTATAAAGAAAAGTGGTAATTACACTTAAATTGTGTATTATGCTTAAAAATCTAGTCTTTATTATATCATTTTAAATCTTAACACACTATTACTTGTTTAAAAAATTGATGTAAAAGGAAAACTTTACAATGGGATGTTATGTATGATTTAAACCCTACTGTATTGGAAAATCAAGATAAACATTCTTCAAAGCAACTTAAAATTTCAAACTTAGCAGCAGAGGGTAACAGTTATAATTTATTTTTTCTTATACTGTGATGATAAAGTAACAGAAAGTTATAACTCCACTTTCAAAACTGTACCATTTACGAAAACGAAACTGACACCTGAGACTATACCTATTTTTTCTACTCTGTTCCGTTGTTTTTAAAATGGGCAAAGTAAAGTTATAAAAGAAACATCCAGAAAAAGATTTGTTGCTTCATTCAAACATGCAATTTTACCATCTAAGGGGCTTAACTTTTTGAAGTTGCTGAGGTAGTAAAAAAAATATATGTTTAAAATAGCTTTGGAACTTTTCCATTGAGTGTAAAGAGATATTTTGATACCTGTTTTTTCTTTAGAAGATTCAATGCAATATATCATGAAAGGGGTTTATTTTTAGTATCAGTTTTCTATTTTTATTTTTTAAGTAATTAATAGAATTGATAATTTTAATAAGAAAAAGGTGTAAAAAATAAATGCTTAGTACTATAGATTACTAGGTGATTTAACCCCTACAAGTAATCGTGCTAAGAAATCGCTTAAATCTAATAGGAGACAATAAATGCATCTTTCCGTTTAATTTCAATGTGGTTCTGCACTACAAAAAAAATTTTCGGATCAAATTACAGAACAGGTAGTTTGGGTGTATCGTCCGCATCCATTTTTACTGTTATTGTGACAATAATGATTATATAGTTAGAGTAATTGAGTAGTTTTGTGACAATTATCACTGTAAAAATTACAGTATTTAAGTTTTTTTTGTTCCAAAACATATTCCGGTAAGAATGGATTTTACGTCGACCGGCCTGTGTAGGGGGAAGGGAACTGTCCTTGTATCAGAAAGGTCCTGGGTTTGAATCCCGGACAAGGCATGGATGTTGCTTTCTCTCTCTGTGTGTTCTATGTCCTTTCTCCTTTGTGTGTGAATGTGACCCACCCTATAAACGGGTTGTGGTTATGTGAATGGTGCTGCAGAAGTCGAATTCATGGCCATAGATGGCGCCACTGAAAAACAGGAACAATCGCACCCTCACTGCCTAAACCGGCATACGACCAAAAAAATGGATTTTACAGTAATTTTTATTGTGATTTGATCTGGAATTTTTTTCACTGTGTGCGTGATTTTGCTGATAATATTAAAATATTGTTTTAAGAAAAAGCGTTACTTTAAATTGTTACGTTACATACGACTCACAGGTAAAAAATGCTGCTAAAGTTAAATACTTTTTTGACTTCGAACTACTGCTTATATTACAATTTCTTGAAGTGTAAATTATTTAAATTTCCTTATTTAGTGTTGATTAGTTAAAGTTGTGTTGTACCCATTTTTTAATAATTTCTGCTACATATCATGGTAAAGGAGAGATATCATTTATTTAACATAATATTTAAAAAAAAAATTTCCCTCATAATAACGTATAATAACATAATAATAACATCGCGAGTAACACTGGGGGACAATTTTTTGTCCTCCACAATGCTTGATTTAAATACTTGATTTCGCCTAATCGGGGTGTGGGAATTTCAAATCTGAAATTAGTTTAGCTCCGAAAGTTACATATTTTGTAATGACATTTTTAGTCTATTTTTTGTCGAAGTGCACAAATTTAAAAACTTATATATTGCAGGGAGTCATTTAAATTTTGCCACAAACTTTTAGGAGAGTTGGAGCTTACCAGCATAAATAAAACTACCAATGGCCGGCACGTAAGAGTTTATCGTACGCGTCTGGGGCCGATTACGTATTATGGCCATTTCAGAAGTTCACAGCGAAACAGTTCACAATAGGGAAGGGCCCCTATTATTTGTGTATGACGACATCTCCGTGCAAGGAATTTGATGTAATTTTAATCCAGAAGATGTGCCGTAACTCCTCTAGAAGTTTATCGCAACCCTTACACTACTCCCTGCTATATATAACGTTTTCAAACTTGTATAGAAAATGTCCTTTGCTGATTTGAAATCAGGGATCATCAAAGATCTGATTTTAAAAAAATCACATGGACAGAAAAAAAATCTTTCCTAGTGCAATCAACTGCGTATTATTAAATACTAAAATTTAGAGCCGGAATTATTTACAAAACTCTATATTGCAAAAAAGATGCTTTATGAAAGAGCAAATTTCTTTATTGATGGCTGTAAATATAATTTTCAAGTAATTCAAACAGCGGTATTTGACAATTTTCTTCTAACAGTAAACTCAGTAATTGAATGTTATGAGTTTTTTGCTCTTATTGAAAATTTATTGCTTGCAATACGAGGGCATTCCAAAACATATGTGTGCTTGAATTTTTAAAACAAAACAATCAGGCTCTGAAGGAAAATGCCCCTGAATTAAATTTTGATGATACCAATTAAACTGAAATGACTTCCTGGAATAAAATCTTGTTGTATTATTCAGTGGTGGTGGAAATATATGAAGATGATACTAGTATTATATCATTCATTGTTTGAAAAGTTTATTTATAAAAAAAGTTAGAGTACGAAAGCTAAGTAAAACTAGTTATAAAAATCTCAATAGTAAAATTTTTTTTTAATTCTTTATTTTCAATTTATTGCTTGCAATGAGTTTTTTGCTCTTATTGAAAATTTATTGCTTGCAATACGAGGGCATTCCAAAATATATGTGTGCTTGAATTTTTAAAACAAAACAATCAGGCTCTGAAGGAAAATGCCCCTGTATTAAATTTTGATGATACCAATTAAACTGAAATGACTTCCTGGAATAAAATCTTGTTGTATTATTCAGTGGTGGTGGAAATATATGAAGATGATACTAGTATTATATCATTCATTGTTTGAAAAGTTTATTTATAAAAAAAGTTAGAGTACGAAAGCTAAGTAAAACTAGTTATAAAAATCTCAATAGTAAAATTTTTTTTTATTCTTTATTTTCAATTTTCGTTTTGTTTATTATCGCATACGCTTTTAGGATTTATGATAAACAATAACTAATTCATGATAAACAATAATTAGATAGGCGTAAGTTATGAAAATTCTCTTGAAAAGGCATCAAAGAAAACATTCGTGTCTTGATAAATTTTTCTACGGAAACACCTCTAAAATAAATACTGGAATATTCAAATCACTAAACACAATTATCTTTTCGGACATGCTTATCTACCACGCTATAAAGCATGAACTGGGATATTTCGTGAATTTTTTTAAATACATCGAGCGATCTCGGTGCTCATTGAAGTAATATTATGCAGATTTGTTTAATTTTTTTAGAACATATAATGGACTTGAGAAAAAGAACTGTTTATGCCCCTAGTACAGTTGAAAATGTTATGAAAAAATTTTAAATTTATCCATTCTGGTAGTTTTTATAAACTTTGAGTATGATATATATATATATATATATATATATATATAATTAAATAAATACAAGAAAACACGAAGAAAGTTAAGAAAAACAATAATACATATTTAAATCATTCTTGAAAAATTTTCTGTCCATGTAAGTTGACCGGATTTTGCTACTCGCTTTATAGTCCCCCTTTTAATGTTTTTTCTTTTTATTTTATTTTATTTTCTGTTTTTACATGTTACTTATTTTTACTTTTTGTGATCTATTTTATTTGCTGTTATTTTTATAAAAAAAAAAATTTGAGTGCTCCTCACACTATTGTATTAATATATTTTGCTTCGGCTTTATTGATACAATATCAGAAAGCAGTGTTTTGCGGATATAATCGTGTGGGATGAAGAAAAGATTATATCATTTTTTTCCGGTTTTTTAAATAAAATATCATCCTTTTTTTTTTCTTTTTCTTTAAACTGTTGTTTGTTATTTTTTTACTTATTATTCCCCCCCCCTTTTTTTTCATATGTCTATTATTTTTCTTTGTTTTATTCTTCATTTTGAACATATATATATATATATATATATATATATATATATATATATATATATATATATATATATATATATATATATATATATATATATATATATATATATATATATATATATATATATATATATATATATATATATATATATATATATATATATATATATATTTATATATATATATATATATATATATATATATATATATATATATATATAGATATATTTATATATATATATATATATATATATATTTATAGATATATATGTATATTTCTGTTTGTTTTAAATATAAGAAGTTATTAAAATACATAGTTTTAGTTAGAGCTTAAATTTTTCTTTAGATTCAATTTAGAACAGTATTCAATAAAAAAACAATATCAAAAATCTTATATTCACTTATGTTAAAAAAGATTATGCTTAAAGTAACATTGTTTGAAAGCATAAAATTATCGAAAAGCACAACTTTAAAATGATTCATAGACATTTTCTTTACTCTAAATATTTTTCTTTATATATAGTAAAATACGATGCGTGAAAAGCAGTGATAGATATCCAGTTAGTCCTATATCAATATTTGACAATTAAAACAATGTGACAAATTAACATTCGAATCAATTTCAACGCAAACAAAGTAAACTGTATCACAAATATTTATTTGTGAAATACTCAACTAATGAAACATCCTCTAATCAACAATGAATCGACTACAACGGCAAGCATGTAAAAATATAGATGAAAATTAATTGAAACAGTATCACCTTGCAACAATTAAAAGAATGCAAGAACTTATTAATGAAAACAATATTATTTGTAAACAAACAAAATCCAATTTGGAAAAAATATTAACTATCCACCTAATATTATTAACAATGATAATTAGTTAATGTTAATAAAAATGAAAACTTTACACAATTATTTTAATCCGTTATTTTTACCCGTTTAATTGATTTTAAATATTTTTTGGTATATCTCTAGCGATATTGCATAATATCTTTCAAAAAACTGGCTGAACATTACAACAGAATATAAAATTTCGTAAATTAGAGGCAACTGTTGAAAATGAACGGTAATATTGCTTAATCAAGTTTATAAAATATGATTATAAACTTAAACTAAGCAATTTATTTAGATTCCTACATATTTTTACGCTTTTGCTCACTCCAAAACATGTATTCGGGTAACAAGTATCATTTCAAAATTATATTTTGTGTAAAACACAAACATTTGATGTTGTACATAGAAATATATGTCTATACAACGACAGCAATGGCAACAAATATAATTTCTTTTCATTATGCAAATTTATAATTACCACATTTCAGGTAAACAGAATAAAAATAGTATTAAGTAGAAAAGTATTTGTAATGCTAATTTATATGCTGTTTACATTAATAGCCTCAGGGGTATTAGATGATATATTAATCATCTGAAAACTATATTTTAAATTTACTTAAAAAAATATTTGTCAAATTACACATGAGACTTGATCATTCGCTGGAAATAAGCTAATATTAATCGATTTCTTCAGGAATTTTATGAAGTACGTAAGATGTCTGTCGATGATTAATTTTCCGTCAGATAAATTGACAGACAACTTTAAAAAAATCTTCATCGCTTACTACTTTTGGGAGACGCCAGATAAAATATTCTTTTGTAATATAGCTTTAGTTTCACGTTAATTGTTTCCTATCTAGGTTTATGTTAAAAAGTAAAATTTCTTCAATGTAACAAAATGTCAAAAAAGCAATTTTGAAATGATTAATGGTTCATTTTGAGAATAAATGCCCTAATATTTATTTTGTATTAAAATGTTAATATAATAGCCCGTAAGCAACGTAATATATTATGCATAAATAATAATAGATTTTAACAATTTGCTTAATTCAAAGAGATTATATATATATATATATATATATATATATATATATATATATATATATATATATATATATATATATATATATATATATATATATATATATATATATATATATTTCGGTGAAAGATCGAATATTTCATTACATTCTTGTACATTCGGACCCTCACCGGTGTATGTCGACATTCACAGATATGCTTTGGTGAATGTCCGAAATATTTATTACATTCGATTTAATATGAATTTATTCTTGGATATAATTACATTTATTCTATATTTTAACCCTTCACTGACGTTTTTTTAAGTTTAAGTGCCACTGCCCGGTATGCATTTGCCCGGTATATCCAACACTGATGTTTTTTTAAGGTTAAGTGCCATTGCCCGGTATATATTTGCCCGATGCTCCTAACACTGATGTTTCTTCTAATCTATCGTCAGTAAGTATTAAAATATAGAATAAATATAAATATATCAGATAAATATAGTAATATTAACTAATAAATTAATATAAAATGGGATATAACAAATATTTCGGACATTCACCAAAGCGACTATGTAATTGTTGACATTAACCGGTGAGAGTCAGAAATAAGGGTATTTAGCAAATATTTCGGATATACACCAAGCGACTACTTGAATGTTGACATTCTCCAGATTTCGGTGTTTCACCGTAACTCACACACACACACACACACACACACACACACACACACACACACACACACACACACACACACACACACACACACACACACACACACACACACACAGATATATATATATATATATATATATATATATATATATATATATATATATATATATATATATATATATAGTGCCAGATCCTGTGCTGTAAGCTGATCTAGCTAGAAATTCAACCAGATTATGCCAGATTATGTAAGCTGCAAGTTAGACCCCGTGCGAATTTCCCTAAGACACGAGAGACACGGGAGCGCGTTGTAGAACTAACCAAAAAGGAGACGCTTATGGATTCCAGAGAGGATTATCAATGATAATTTTCTTTTAACTTAACGAAGACAAACTCTTTTATTTTGGTGTTATTTATGTGTTTGTTTATCGTCCATCTTTATGTAAATTTAGCGTTTAATATATGTTTTGTTAAAGTACAGTGTCTCTCATTTCATATATATATATATATATATATATATATATATATATATATATATATATATATATATATATATATATATATATATATATATATATATATATATATATATATATATATATATCTGTGTGTGTGTGTGTATGTGTGTGTGTGTGTGCGTGCGTGTGTGTCTGTGTGTTTGTGTGTGATTCTTTTTAAACACGACAATTCAGGCCAAAATATTTCTTCAAATTTAAAGTCTTCAAAATAATCTAAATTTTTTTTCTATACTTCATTAGTTACACTTATTACTGGTATCTTACAGGCAGCAGTGTAGTTTATTGACATTTGCTCGAGAAAGAAAAAAAATAGAATTCACCAAATCTTGAATGGGAGGAAAACTACATATTAGCTTAGAAGTTTAAAAAACAGTCATTTTAAGTTAATAGTAAGTAACTCAACTTAAGCTTTATGTTAGATGGACCATAAATTGCTTAAATTATTTCTTTTCATCAATTACAGAAAGAATAAAAAAAAGCTTCGTTGCTGATATGTATAGAATAAAATTGTGTATAATAATCAATTATTAAATAAATAAATAACTTTGATTACATCCGGGCATATTACAATCATACATAAACTTGGTAATAGGTTAATATTTGCATTCCCTCCTTACAGTATTAACAGTTAAAAAAATTTCTGGTAACACTTCAATGTTCCGGTATTCATAAGCCAGGAAAATGACAGCCAGGATAATGACAAATTCACCATTTTATAGCACATAACTTTACTTTAATTTAATATTTTGGCTTAAGACGTTTACATTCTGTAGAAAACAACAGGATTTCTCAAAATAACTCAGATAAATCTATGTAGTTCATGTTATTTATGATTTCAAGAAGCCAGGAAAATGACAACACAAAAACCAACTTACTTAGAAAAATTTTTTGAATTAGATTTTGAACCTGAAAATTGGTTCTTTATTCATGGAGCAAGACATGTTCATATAGGAGGGTATCTAATCAATCTATTATCATAAGATATTGATTGCTGGCTCTATCTATTTTGGTTATAAACCACTAAATAAAAGTAGCCAGGAAAATGACAGATTTTAATTAAAAATTTGATTAAAAATTTTAAAAAAGAAAAAAAAAAGAAATCGAATTTAAGCCGCACATCTATATTTTTTAGATATAAGTAAGGTTTAAATCTACTTAATGCGCACTCTCAGATAGATAAAACTTTTTTATTTATTAATATAATGCCTCAATCCTGTTTTTAGGTACATTATATTGGAAAAAACAAACAGACAGTTCCTCTATAAAGCACATCGACTAACACCAAATGTAGAAAAGGATACACCTATTTTATACACCTACAAGCATTTAATGTTAACCTTCGTCTCACGGAAGCACAAGTTACTGGTGAGCATCAATGATCTGAAACTGAGTGTAAATCATTCTTGATGTTAATCGTTCTCTGACTGACGGTAAATCGTTCTTTACGACACTTGGTGTCATTCGATAAATGAAGTTATGATAAAATTTGAAATTAAAAATCTAGTCTATATTTGCAATACAAGATGGAGATATCCAAGTATGAACTACATTTACTAGCGTAAAATGAATTAATTTGAGAAAACTCTGATACCTGAAATGTTTATTTCATACATAAAAATCTACCTTTTAAAATGACGATTGAAAACTGTTATTTAATAGGAATTGCAATAAAATAACCTGCCAAAAAATTGGTCAAATATAACCAGAGTATGGTAAAATTTACCGTGTGTTTGGCCCTATAGGAACACCAAAAACTCACGGTAGTTTTCACCGAACGAATTTGATTTTGTTGTTTGGTAAATTTAACTATGAAATATGGTTTTATTATAATGCTGTTTGCTGGTAAATGTTTTAAAATTTGGTATTTTTACCATGATACCTTTCAGGAAGGCCTCAATACCAATTTATCTGTTAAATTTACTTTTCAGTAACAGGATTCGATTTCAAAAGCAACTTGGGCCTAGTGATGCAGTGGTTCGTAAAATCTGTGGAAATAAAAGTATTGTAGTCGATTGTTAAGCAATCCCATGGGTACATTTGGAAAAATGTTTTCTCCATCTTCAGAACTATGTCTTAATTGTGGGTGTAGCCCCACGAAAGAGTGATGCCAAATGAGTGAAGCAATCATCTATCTGGGTGGGGAGTTCTGAGTTAAGCCTAACTTTCCCCCTAGCGGTGCTCTTTTGTCAAAGAAATGGCACTACTTTTAGGCTTAATTCGAAAGTCCAATGAATGGCAAGTGTTATTCGAAACAACAACTTAAGAAAGTATCCTGAAAGTTTTAATAAAATCAAAAATACGTAATATGAGCCTGTCTGAGTTTTAAATAAACTGGGTCTTAAAATGTATTTTAAATTTTCAATGAACTATAATTAGTTTTTTTCCTGAATTTTTTCCGCAAACTTTAGAAAACCAATTATTCCAAAGTTATTTTACCTTTCCGAAATACTCTTCGGTTTTCAGTGAAAAGTCAATTTTTTTAACAACGATAAAATGAAGTTTCTGAAAGGAAATGACGCAGCAATTTTATTCTCCAGTTTTCTTAAGGGCAGTTGCTTGAAAAGACGAGTCTTTGAAAATATTAGTTATCCAGTTTCTAAAATAAACAAGGTATTTTGAGAAACTAATTAGCGACGCTACTGAAGATGATATCGCAAAAGAGTATACTTCAGAGGCTTAGTTTTATTTGCCATGTTTGATGTTAACTTTTTAAAATTCGAAATATAAAAGTTAATAAGCTGAATGTTTGCTTTGAAAATTTAAAAAATAATCTGTTTAATACTGAATTATTAAATACTAAGCTATAATTTTTTTAGAAAGCATAAAAGTTTATTCAAGAAAGTAATGCAAATAAGCGAATTTTGAAGGGTAAAATATTTTCTTTGAGGATGTACTTGATGCAGATACACTTGTTGAAGTAGTTTTATTTTAGTATGGCTCAAATGAGAATCTTTAAGTGGAAGTGAAATCAATTCGGATAATTGTAAATTTAGGAAATCTGAGATACATCAAATAAGTTTAAATCAATAAACATTGCCATATGAAGTGGTTCAAAGAAAGTTTGTTTTGTAAAATAATACGAATAAACTAATTTTGAAATTCTAAAATAAGTTTTTTGAAAGTGTTATTGATTCATGTATACTTGTTGAAGTAGTCTTATTTCATAGTGGCCCAAAATAAAGTCTTAATTATCCGAAGTCAGTGGGTGTGGTATTAGTTTAGATAATTGTAAATTTAGGATATCCGAGATCCATCAAATGTACATAAATGAATAAACATTACTATATGAAGTCTCTTAAAGAGTATATTTTGGAAATTAGTACAAATAAAATTATTTTGAAATCTAAAATAAATTTTTTGAAAATGTGATTGATTCATATATATAGTTGTTGAAGTAGTCTCATTTCATAGTGGCCCGAAATAGAATTTTAGTTATCTGAAGTAAGTGGAAGTGAAATCAATTCAAGAAATTGCAAATTTAGGAAATCCGAGATCCATCAAATGTGCATAAATGAATAAACATTACTATATGAAGTTTCTTAAAGAGTATATTTTGGAAATTAGTACAAATAAAATTATTTTGAAGTCTGAAATAAATTTTTTGAAAATGTGATTGATTCATATATACTTGTTGAAGTAGTCTCATTTCATAGTGGCCCGAAATAGAATCTTAGTTATCTGAAGTAAGTGGAAGTGAAATCAATTCAAGAAATTGTAAATTTAGGAAATCCGAGATCCATCAAATGTGCATAAATGAATAATCATTACTATATGAAGTCTTTAAAGGAGTTTATGCTGGAAATTAATACGAATAAAATTATTTTGAAATCTAAATGAAATTTTTTGAAAATGTTATTGATTCAAGTATACTTGTTGAAGTAGTCTTATTTCATAGTGGCCCGAAATAGAATCTTAGTTATCTGAAGTAAGTGGGAGTGAAATCAATTCGGGAAATTGTAAATTTAAGAAATCCGAGATCCATCAAATGAGCTTAAATGAATAAATATTACTATATGAAGTTTTTTTAAAGAATTTATTTTAGAAAATAGTACGAATAAAATTATTTTGAAGTCCAAATGAAATTTTTCGAAAATGTTTTTGATTCATGTATACTTGTTGAAGTAGTCTTTCTTCATTGTGGCCCAAAATAGAATCTTAATTATCCGAAATAAGTGGGTGTGGAATTAGTTTAGATAATTGTAAATTTAGGGAAACCGCGATCCATCAAACAAGTTTAAATTAATAAATATTGCGTTATGAATTTTGTTAAAGAAATTATAAGATTTTGTTCAGAAAAGTAATTCAAATGTAATAATTTTGAAGTTAAAAATAAATTTTTTTAACATGTACTTGATACTATATGCTTGTTAAAGTAATTTTATCTCATAATATCCCTAAATCGAATATTATCCGAAGTAAGTGGGAGCGAAATCAATTCGAGTAATTGTAAGTTTAGGAAATCCGAGATTCATCGAATGAATTTAAAGGAATAAACATAACGTTATAAAGTCTTTTAAATAATGTTTAATTTGGAAATTAGTACGTATGAAATAATTTTGAAATTTAAAATAAAGTCTTTGGAAATTCAATTGCTTCATATATACTCATTGAAGTAGTTTTATTTCATAGCTTCCCGAAATAAAATCTCAATTATCCGAAGTAATTTGGAGTGAAATAAATTCGAATAATTGTAAATTTAGGAAAACTGAGATCCATCAAATGAATTTTAATGAATAAAAAATACGTTATGACATTTTTTTAAGAACGTAAGAAATTTGGTTCCAGAAAATAATTCAAATGAGTGAATTTTGAAGGGTAAAATAAATTTGTGGAAGATGTATATGATTCAGATACACTTGCGAAATTCATATTTCATAGCGGCTCTCAAATTGGGAGTAAAATCAATTTGGATTACTGTAAAGTTAGGAAAAACAAGATCCATCAAATGAGTTTAAATGCATAAATTATTACTTTATTAATTTTTTTGAAGAAATATAAAGCTTTGATTGAAAAAGTAAATCAAATGAAATAATTTTGAATTGTAAAATTCTTTGAAGATGTACTTGATTCAGATAAACTTGAAGTAGACTTATTTGCTTTAAAATATTTATTAGGCATTATTTACTTTTGAATATAAAACTCACCGAATACAAGCCTAGTTTTTGTCAAAAAGATATCCACTATTTTGACGGCTGCAAAAACGACGAGTATGGCATGAGACAAATATAAGTTTTATAATTGAAGTTTATCAGTCTGAATACGATCTTTTTCTGTTATTTGACTATTACGTTTGGCTGAATGTGATAAAATAACCATTGAACAAATTATAATAATACAATAAATTGTTATTTAACCATTTTTTATGAGAAATGTCTAACAGTGTAGCTTCATAAAAGAGAATTTAATATAGGAGATTTAGCTGAAATCAATCATTTTATTTTTCCTTCGCTACTGGTAACAGCGAAAGCCGAATATTCTACAGAGTCTGTAATTAAATTACCTAAAAGATTCATTATAATGAATATGCAAAGACATGGATAATTTAAGGTTATAATAATATATATATATATATATATATATATATATATATATATAGAATTTCTTACGCGAGTCTTTCTGTATTAAGTGATAAGCTTAAAACATATGTTACTTATCAAGTTTAGGATGTAGAAGTCGGTCTCTCACAAAGCGCTATAAGAAGTCAAGATGAACCAGATAGGGCAGGATAAAAGATTATTTTCTGAAGTTAATGGGCAATAATTCGACAATAAAGTACATATTAAGATAGTCCCAAAAACTTCCCAGAACCAAAACGGCGCTATCCTTTTAGCGAATCAAAATCTCGGGACAGCCAAAAATGCTTGTATTTTTTCATATTTTCATGGCTAGATAAATCAGGGCCAAATCCAAACAATCCCTACGATGGGGAAACCATCATTGTACATAGCCAACGAACAACGTTTTCAATACTTAATATAACGTAATAAAATGCCTTTTTAAATACCAGTGTTGTGGGGGCAGAATATGGAGAAGAACTTTCTTTTATTATATGAAAAAAGACACGCATTTTTGGCTGTCCCGAGATTTTGATTCTCTAAAAGGATAGCGCCGTTCTGGTTCTGTGAAGTTTTTGGGACTATATTAATGTGTACTTCATTGTCGAATTATTGCCCATTAACTTTAGAAAATAATCTTTTATTCTGCCTTGCCTGGTTCATCCTGACTTTTTACGGCTCTTTGTGAGAGACCGACTTCTGCATCTTAAACTTGATAAGTAACATATGTTTTAAGCTTATCTTTTAATACGGAAAGACTCGCATGAGAAATTCTATATTACATATATATATTCTTTCTAGTGCGTTCAATATCTCAGTGTGCCTATGCGACTACTCATTGTTGTCTAAAAACAGAAAGTCTGGACCAACTACATCCTTAAAGAGACAAGCATGAACATGCATGATTTTTACTGTTTTTAATTATTTTAAATCTTGTTTATTCCATGTACTTGTAAATTTGTTATATTCTCTTTAAATAATTTTATCTGGTAATTACTATAAAACATAATGTTCAAAAATAGGGGAAATATATGTGGAAACGAATATGATGAGGTAATTAGAAACAAAAATCGTGAAAAAGTATTCTTCTTATTCAAAATAAATAAATAAAATAAACAACGTCATTTCTTTGGAGATAAAAATCGGAAAAACTTCAGTGCTCAGAGAAATGTTGGCTACTAAATATCGACTATCGCCATAGATATTTAAACGTTTCGACTGGTAATTTTTCATATTTTATTTATTTATTTTTTGCTATGAAAAATTTTATTCCCATTAAATCTACTTGCGAGATCAGAAATCTTTCCTCATTAAAACTATCTTGTTCTTATTATGGTTAAGGAAATTATATTCTTATAACATTTTGAATGAGACCAAAAAAAAGCTTCATTCTATTTTTCTTTGCTTTGAAATTTTATTTTTAAATCTCTGTACAGTTTTAAAACAAATACCTCAAAATCAGAAATATGAGAAAAAGTGAATACTTCATTTCATAGCAGTCTTTAAAAGTATTTTAGAGTAATAATGGAAACATTAAATGCAATTTTGCTTGCAAATTTTCTTTAAGAAATGAATGCTAATAAGACAGCATAATATAAAAAGATTAGACATGTTTTTTTCCCAATTAAAACAGAGCGAAAAAATATTTTGTATCATACCATTAATATTTTCAGATATATAAAAACTTATATGCAACATTTAAAAAAGTGATATTTCGAAACATTGCAGAAAAAATTTGCAAGCAAATTTTCTGTACTCATTAAAAGGGGAAAAATATAATTTTTTTTGAAAAAAAAACTATGAAACTTTTTTGCAGAAAAAAAAATTATTAATTTTTAAATCCTATTAAAACATTCACAATTATATTTCTTCTCATATCAGTTGTTCATATTATGAATCTATTTTTTTTAACAATCTATCTACTAAATGTCACCTTTAAGTTTTAAGCTCCTGGGTAGATTATATCCTATACAAATCATAACAAAACCTGTGAAGAGAACTAAACATTAAACATCATTTTAGATGTTTGCAGTTCTTCGGAGGAATAATACCCATTTTTTTACAGGATTTAGCGTGATAAAACACAATTCCTACTGAAATAATTCAGAAACGGTTATAAATCTGGTCACGCAAGTTAAACTTCATGAAGGGGAAAAAACATTACAATCATCTATAGTTTTCCTTTTGTAGATAAGAGTTTTTCTATTGCTCTGGATGATAGATAGGAAATCTATTTGAATAAGTCTTTTCACCGATTGCTTGAGTCGTTTTATAGCTTTCGGTCGCAATAAAGACCTACTTATTTTTAAGCAGTTTTTTTTTTGTTATGGTAAAAATAAAATTAAATGGGTATCGTATGAATTATTTTAGGGGTTGGAGAAAAAAATGGGTTTTTATAATCCAGAACATCAGTTTCCAAAAGATGTTCAACAAGACATTGAGATTTTGTGAAAAGGTCACAGGGGCTACAAATATTGTTAATTATAATGCCAGAAAATCCATTAGTAATTGTTTCATTTAATTGATATTTTGTTTTTAATGGAATAATTTAAGAACCATATCAATGAAAAGGAGCTTCTAAACTTTAAAAGGAAAAAAATATTTTCGTTGATAAGAGTAAAATGATGAAGATGTTGGTCTAAGAGACAGAGCAAATCACTCAAAGTATCAAAGAAGAAGCATTCTATTAAAAGTAAAACTAATGTTATATAACAAAATAAAATAACAGAACAAAAGCAAGAGCTAGAAGTAATAACAATGTATACGTAACAACCAAGTCTTGCGTACACATTGTCCACCAGATATGAGCAGTATTAAGCTCCTCCTTCATCTGGACTAATCCATGTTTATTGTCTTTACGGTTAAACAACATAAATATTATCCGCGCCAACTAGGCATACCTTATGAAGCAGTTGAGTACATACTGTAGCCAAGAGATGTAATCTATCAAATAAATGAAATGACCGGCTGAATGTGGGCTTGAATACCCACATAGACACTGAAATATTCCTTCCACTCCTTCAACCCATGAAGAGTTTATAGTGTCCTGCACACTCCATTTGATGACTCTGAATTATTCGAATACGAAACTCCTATACACATATATATAGTAGTACCATGTAGCTACATAAGTGGAAGTCTAATATTTTACCCCTCTCATGATTAGATGGTGCACTATATGAACTATTTAAGCCCCATTCCATGTTTTATTTGAAGGAGGCATAATTCAACAGGAGCCTAAATCTAATGGCCATTACCTAACGAAGAAATATCTTAACTTGACGTAACTCAAGTGTCCAGTTAATTTTCTTTCTTACGGTTTTGAAAGCATGCTATTTGTAAATGGTTAAAACTCAGTGGTGTGACAGCCCAAGAGGGCCAGGGCCTATTGTGCCCATCTCAGTTTTCTTGACCTTAGGCTCTGGGGTGCAGGAGCTGATGTTCCGGTCAGGTGGTCAGCCGAACGCGGAACCCCCAGTGTTTAGTTCCCAAGCATGCTTGGTACTCATTTACCGACCCACTGAAGGGATGAAAGGCTGAGTCAACCTTGTCCGGCCCGAGGATCGAACAAGGGACCTGTGGCACGGTACCGTTCAGTCACCGGGCGTCTGTAAATGGTTACATGATTTTATAGTTTTGTATCCATGTTTTGTTTTATCTACATCAGTGATTAACAGTTACAAAACTGTTTCCGTAACGACAAATCCATATTCTAAAGTTTGCGGTTAATTGGATGGACTGACTGCGGCCAGTTTTTTTAACGTAGTTTTAGTATAAAATCTTCATAGGGCTCTGAAACGAATAGACTGCTGAGAACTTTTTAAGGGAGGCAATATAACCACCACTACTTCCATTATTAGTAAAGTAAATTTCATAGAACCAGTATAACATATAATTGCATTATTCTATAATGAACATACAACTGTTACAATTTTATTTTGTAAGTCTAAACGTGATTAGAAAGTTACCCATTGAATGGTAATCCAGTTTCTCCCCATTTTCAGATGCTGATTTTAACTCATCAAAAAACCGGTTTCGTTACACTTAATGGAAAATTGGATAATAATCAGGAGATTTCAGTATAATTTTACCCATGGGCTCACCGCTTTGAGTGTTAAATTCATTCTCTATAAAACTTTAAGCATTACTTTCTTCATCTTTGGGCCTTTTTTTCTAGTTTTGTTTATAGCTATAACTCCATTCAAAGATGCTTCAGTTCCCATTTTTATAGTAACGAAGTTTTAAAGACAGTGATTTTGATAGATTAATACGCAACATTATAGCCGTTTTGCTTTCTTTCCTTTTTTCAAAGAAAAATAACAATGGAAAATTACAAATTATAACCAAATAGGTACTTATAATGACAATTTCTCACAAAAAAAATACTAATTGTCGATACAGTAATTATCGAAATTGTTATCAATGTCCTAAGAATATGTCTCATCGCAGACATTCTTCTAAATCATTTCTTAACAATCTAGTAGTAATGTAACAAATAAAATATATTTCGTGAAGTCCCTCCGCGCACTATTAGAAGAAGTTAAATTTCGCAACGTGCGACGTTAATTGTAGAAGAATCAGCAGTCGTAGAAGAATCACTAGTTCTATTCAACGACTCTTTTTCCTGCTCCGCTCGCTTCCATGCTCTGTAATCGTGGTAATATTGTGCATTTTTCCCTCGTGGACCTCTTGAACCAGGGGAAGTGCTTGTGGTTGCCTCATCGTCTCGCCCTGGAAAATGTATTCGTATTAATAATGTATGTGAATGCGTCATAATGTAATTTCAAAAGAGAAAACCTAACAATCAATTGATATTCACAAGAGACGTACCTTGACATAACCTTAAATCCGTCCGTGGGATTGTTTTCACTCATTTTTTACACTTGTTATCCACTAAATTTGAAAATAAAAAATACTACCCTATTAAATTATATGTGTATCAAAACAAACTAAAAAAATATTTATAGAAAAACAATACTTTTATGACTTTTATTATTTTTATGCTAGTGAGAACTAAAACAATATGGAAATGAATGAGGGATAACTGGATCCTACCACGTGATTTCCCGGGCAATAAAAATGTAGCGTTAAACGTTTAACGCAATCTTGTTGGAAGTCGCATAAGAAGTATCACTTCAATAAAATCAACAAACATCACATAAATATCTTTAAAAGAGGGCATACCAATTATCCATTATATTAAGTTTGACTGACATTGTTTGATTAATCATGTTCTCAATAACTCATAGTAGAGATGATGACACGACCAATCTACGGCAAAATCATTTTTCATAAATGCCCTGAATCCAGTTAATGCCTCCTACTTTTACCTAAACCATCTGTTTGCTGCTTTTTCCACGTAATTTAAGGTGATTGATGCTCGTATTTTTACGTGAGTATGTTTACAGCAGGCGTTTCAAGAGATTTTATAAGATTTAATTTACTTAAACTGAGTATAGTCTTAAGTTCAAAAAATTCAATCAATAACGTGATAGAAAAAAATATTCGCCAATGAATGTAAAATGTTGTTCATTAAGCGGAAACTGATAAAAAATAACGAAGTCACCATTTTTGTTTTATTTTTCACGAGGAAAGCTAGATGTATATGAATCACAAATATCAAGGACAATATTTGAAATTATCTAAAAAATTACATTTCTGAAATCATTAAATAATAAATTATCTATTAATTCCACTAAAATTATCAAAATTATGACCAATTAAATGATTTATTAATTCAACTAAATGAATAAAATAATTATTTTTCTACTAAATATATATTGAAAATCGAATTCTAATCTAGCATTTTATATTTAAAAAAAATTCTATCAAAAGTGATACAAAAATATTTTATTGCCACAGCTAGCAGGATTTATCGCTATGTCAGAATTTCAGTCAATTGAAATTTCATCCTTTTTTTGACCATATAAAAAGATCAAATTTCAATTGGAATTCTGTATGTATACACAATGCAAATTTCAAAATTTCAATGGTTTTTGACACTAAAAGCTTATAGCCATATTTAGAATGTCTCAGCGAAAATGGTTAAATGCTAATTTGTTTAATTGCTGTTTTACTATATTTAAACTAAACAATCAAATAACGATAAATAAGATGGTATTCTAACCGTTAATTGTGTGGAAAACCGTTTCTTAACTGCCTCCACCTAATACAATCAAATAACCAAATTTTGTCGCACCAACTATGCCTACTTAATGCCGCTTTTTGTAGCTGGGTGGTCATCATAGCCAGACGACTAATCTGTCAGTTTCATAACTGACAGAATGGGAATTCGAATCAAATAGCTGGCACCAAAATATTTTCTGTTGATAAACCATAACCTAACCCCAATGCTCATTACCTAACGAAAGCCTAACTCCAGTATGCAATTCAATTCCTTTTTAACGCTTTTGAAACCAAGCTAGTTGTTAATGGCTGAAAAACCATATAGTTTTGTGTTTATGGTTTTAATCAGACTAGTTTTAAACAATTTTAAAACCATGCAGGTAAAAAAATGTTTTTTAACCGTAAACTTTACGGTTAATAGGATGTACAAACTTGTGATGCCACAATTGGCATTACATATTTCCTACCTTTTAAAATATCTTTAATTACTTAAACATGTTTTTCTAATCATATTAACCGAATTATATTTTAATCAAATCAAGAAGTTAATCTTTATAAAAAGATCATAAAATATTTTAATCTTTTCTTATCGATCAATGTTACGGTTAACGTTTTATTTCAATACTAATGTACACTCATTAATTCACTGTCACGCTTAATCAAAAACAAAAAAATCTATTTATAACTCTTTATTATTAACTTCTTACCACGGATATATTTCAGTTACATGGTTATAATAATTCTCACAGTCATGTTGGTGATTCGCGATCGCCAAGATATTTTCAAACCTAATATTGATTATGCGGGGTTGGCTTTATTTTGGCTATGTTATCTTTCGATAATTCGCCAATTTGGGATCTCCTCTCCATGCTTCTTTGTCCGTTAAGAAAAAATTCATTCACTTTTAATTTCAAATTTGTGGCAACTGGGGGTGCCCTTGCGGGCCTCCCAGTCCCAGCCGTTTAATATCATTCATGCTATCAAAAACTCTCGATGTGGGAGAGTGTTTAGTATTGATCCCTTTGGGTGATTTTCTTTTCTTTAAAATTTGTGTATTTTAAATATGGCCATTTTAAAATTACTGAATCTCACATTAATAAATCATTTTTTTTTACTAAAACGATTTTATTCATTTTCCCAGAGACAAATATTTCAACAACCACTAATTGGCGATCACTGCCTCCAAAATACTCCTAGCGGTTATTTTACCATAAACTTAGAAAATTTCTAACAGCCAGTAAACAATTACTAACAATTAAATAGACACATAAACAATAACAATAAACAATTAAATAGAAAAATTCGAACAATTATATCTCTCAAATTTGAACTGAATATATGTGCCTAATGCATGTTATAATTGCTTCTTGAACACTGCAAGAAGAAGTCTCGCTATTTTGTCACCAAATCGAATTTGTTGTCAGTTAAAATTGTGACTATTTCCCAGGAAGCTATACATAAATTTCAACTTAAATTGTACATCTGATACCAACATTATTTAAGCTAAAATTAGTTAGATTTGTATTGTTCCTGATTGTTTGAAAGTAATGACAGAAACATTCAGTTTTATGACTTTTTAATACTGATTCCACTTCGAGATCACCAATATTCTAAGAAAATATTACTATTAAATAAGTATATATCAAAACTAGAAAACGAATTAAAATGAAATAAAAATAAAATTCAAACTCGGGTGAAAAGAAACACCATATATGCTCAAAATAATGATTGGTAACTTTATTTTATTTTTTAACTGATTTTTTACAATAAAAGTTTACAATTCAGATAGATAAAAAAAACTATGGATTTAAAAAAAAGACAAAGGTCTAGTAAGAACTTTTAAAAAATAGAGTTAAACAAGTATCTGTAAATTTTCCATAAAAAAAAGCTAGCGAATATAGAAAGGTATTAAACTGAGATTTAGAAACAAAAGTGAAAATAAAATAGTGAAAATGTATGCATGATGCTTACTTTACTTCAAGGAAAAAATTTTGAAAGTTTTTCTCGATTTCAATTTTTCTTTCAGTTTTTTTCTTAGAATTTTCCTTAGTTCTTTTTAATACAGGAAAAATGTGATTTTAAAGTGAAATGGATGCATAAGTAAAGAAGCTTTTAAATTTTTTCCTTCTTTTTTTCGAAAAGGTGCGTATGCTCAAAAAGAAAACAAAGGTTGAAAGCTACAAAAGTGTGAATTATATAAAGGAGGTATAAAATGGAAATTTTTAAAAAAATAACCGAATAAAAAGAATATAGAACTCTGTTTACTACGTTCTTTTATATCAGTTTGAATAAAGTTTTATTTTTGATTCACGTATGTTTTGCTCTTACAAAAAATTCTGCAACTTTTAGGTTTCCTTTTTAATATCAAAATTTATTGCGAAATATTAAATATTATGCTGAATATTTTGAAATGAAAAGCTTGTTTAAAATTTAAATCATACTTCGTGAACGTCCATTATTGCAAAGAGCTTTTAAAAAAACGCTTAATAAGTGGATAAAATGAACAAAACCAGAAATTAAAATATTTTAGCTTTTTAAGCACTGTTACTGAAACTAGACTACCGTTAACTTAAAAATTGATGTCTCCTTTTATGCATTCAAGCACGGGTGTTACTCAAAACTATCAAAAATGTAACATAATTTGGAGCAAATTTCGTGTATAAATTTTTAAGGGTACGTTCCTATATAAAATACTGTTTTTTTTTAAAAAAAAAATACTATAAATATAAATATTTAAAAAAAAACGATCCATGGTGTCTTTTTTCCAAAATATCATAGCTTTCTTTTTATTTTTTTAGGCTACATTGAAAGAAATACGTACATCCTAGATTTGTTCCAGAAGAATTTCCATTTAAATTTTTATTTATTTGTTTTTTTCCACCTAATAAGATTTTGAAAAATGAAGCTCTTTTTTAATTTTCCATATTGTTATAAAAGTTTTGCACTTATACATAGTTGCACCTGCACATTTTTTATTGAGCTTTGAAGTGTTGTACTTTTAGCTGCATATAGAAATTTTTACTGTTTTCCGAGTAATTTTTTTAAAAAAACATTGCATTTTTACCCACGTAATTTTCTTATGAAAGTCATCTAAATTTTAGTGTTTTTCTTATAATTATATGTAAGAAGCAGGTTTTTTTTTGTATTGTTATTTTGTACTTTCACACAGCAGTTTTGTTATCTAAAAATATTCATGTAGTTTTTACTTCATCTAAATAAATTTATTTGATTTGCTCAAATTCGTCCATGTGTTGGATATTTCACTGAAACATAACATCAGTTTCTATTCAATATATATATATATATATATATATATATATATATATATATATATATATATATATATATTAGGGCGTATCGAAAAAATCGAAATTTCTTAGATCTTTCTGCGGTAGTGCGGAAAAGATGTGAATTCCTATAATTAAAAGATTAGCGGAATCTCAAAACTCTGGGTTGATATCTTCTGTTGCCTCAATGGGCCTAAAGTTCCAAAAATTCGACTAAAAATGATTAAAATACAAAAATTAATACATAACCACAGATTTTGTTGGTCGGTTTGAGGTAGCACTTAAAAGTTACAATATTTTAAAAACAACAACTATAAAAAATGTTAGAATTACAGATTTATATCTTCTGCCGCCTCATCGGCATCTAATTTTGGAAATTTCGACGCATTTTGGTACTTTTCTGTATAACTGTTTACTGCTTGCACAATGCACAATCGAGACAGACTGGATTTAGCGCTCTGCCAAAAAAAGGAGAACAACCTTATTTTGAACCTTATTTTGACAGATCTTGTCAGTCAAAGATATGGTGCATCCAACAAAACCACGGCTGCTATAGCATGGAGTGTTATGAAAGATATCGCAAGATTAATATCGCAATCAGATACCAGCCTCATTAGAGACAAAAATAAAATATAGAGGAAAAAATCGAGAATTTACAAAGAAATTGTCTCAAAATCAAATGAAAATCGGTCCACTATATATGGCCCTTATTTTGATAGATGACATGACAAAACTTTAGCATCAGAGACACACGAGGGCAAGCAGTTCCAAAGAACAATTGTAAATGCTCATTACTGTATTCTATTGGAGCCTGATTCTACGTACATGGGACATGTTACGCCTGTAAGTGGATCTAATCCTCATATACCTAATAGCATTTACGAATACAGGTGATTTATTGGATGATTTTAGTAACCTTTACGTTCTCGGGTGTGACGGCACCGTAGTGAACACAGAAGTGTTTAATGGTGTAATTCGCAGGCTTGAATTGAAACTTCAGAGAGCAGTACAATGGATTATCTGCTTACTTCATTTCAATGAGTTGCCATTACGACACCTATTTGAGTCCATTGACGGCAAGTCATCTGGCCCCACATCTTGCACCGGTGACATTGGACGGAGCCTCAAAGGATGCGAAAAGCTTTCAATTGTTGCTTTTAATAGCATTGAATGCGAGATGCCAGATATTGATCCCACCACTCTCAGTTCAGATCAGAAATACTTATTAAGAATTTGCACCGCCATTAGTTTTGGCTTTTAATGTTCAGATCTAGCTAAGCGGGAACCAGGAACATTGAATTTGGTTCACTGGCTAACAACTGCTAATCGAATACTGGGGCATATCTACATATCTACATCAGGTATGAGGTATGACATGAGGTACATCTACATATCTATTGATATATATCTACATTAGACCCATCAAAAGTGTTGCTAACTTTAATTGTATTCATTCTAAGAGTCTACGCACCCTCATGGTTCCGAATAAAGATTCATCATTCCATAAGAAACAGTACTAGACACCTGTGGCATTTCATCAATTCCTCTCGCTACTTGCCGAAAAAGTATCGTGACGTAATCAAACCAATTATTTCTCTCAACGCTTACTTTGCAGTTCCAGAAAACATTCTTTTGGCCATGTTAATGGATGAGGGGTGCCATATTAGGAATACAGGTGATTATTGGATGATGATGAATTGATTGCCTTACTAAATCACCTTGCAGCTCGGTGATTTAGTAAGGCAAGGGAAGTTAGCCCAGAAGGAAATTGTGTTCGCAGAGTGTTATGTGTTCGTTATAAGTTAACGTTATGTGTTCACCCGTTCTCAAACAGATCAGTTCTCAAGAACTTCTGAAGATGATAAGGGACGGTATGCCAATGGACTGATGGAACTTTATTAAAGTTCCTTCACACACATAAGTAGTGGAGCGGATTGTGAAACTAGTTATTGCAGTTTCGGGAAAAACAGTTGGGCCGCTGAGCATGGATAGATTTATTAGAGCGACACTAGAATCCAGAAAACTTATGTCAAAATTTGAGACAAAAAATGATTACAAACAGTAATGCTTTTGTCATTTGTATGTTTAAGAGGTAAAATAAAGTCTCTCTTCCCATTAAAACGAGGTAAGTGTGAAGTTTATTAACTGAAATTTTTTGCCTTCATTTTCCAAAATTTTGTGGTGATGAGGCGGCAGAAGATATAAAAATAAAATTCTAAAATTTTTTATGATTGTATTTGTTACAGAATAGCAACTAGTAAACACTACCCCAAACCGATAAAAGAAATATGGGTTTGTTTATTATTTTTTTTATTTTAATGATTTTTAGTCCAATTTTCGGAACTTTCGGCCCACTGAGGCGACAGAAGATATTGACCCAGAGTTTTGATATTCCGCACAATTTTAATGATGGGTGTTCACATCTTTTCCGCACCACCGCAAAAAGATCTAAGAAATTTCGATTTTTTCGATACGCCCTAATATATATATATATATATATATATATATATATATATATATATATATATATATATATACATATATATATATATATATATATATATATATATATATATATATATATATATATATATATATATATATATATATATATATATATATATATATATATATATATATATATATATATATATATATATATATATATATATATATATATATATATATATATATATATATATATTGGAGTTATGAGGTGGCACAGTTGGTTTGTCATCGGCCTTCTGAGCCCAAGTTTGCGGGTTCGATCCCCGGCCCAGACACCGGATTTTCGGGTTGCAGAAAATCCTCAGCGGTTATGATTATGCGACATGTAAAAGATCCCAGGAGTGCCTTATTGGCTCTTGGCATTTCTGGCAAAATTAAATTCCTAGTGCACTTTAGCATCCAAATAGAGTCTCGGTGCTGCCATCTAGTGTGGCGGAAACTAGACGTCCAAATTAATATGACCAACGGTATCTCACCCATTGTGGTGGTCCTGAAAGTGTGGATACCACCTCTGGAGAACGCACTAGGTCTGCTTATCGGCAAGACCGATTGTGCAGCTCATTGGGAAAAAAAATATTATGAGTTATATATTTTAGAATTGTTCAATTGATCCGATATTTTATTGTCCTTATTTCGCCAAAATCTGCCCTATACAGATTTGTTAAGTTCACCCGATATTTTACGGCAGTTAAATAAAACCTAAAAGGAAAATGATAAACGCTTTTCTCAATCTATTTTTAGCGTCCTGCAATATCAAGAATTCTACGCCAAATCAGATATTAATCAATCAGATCAGATCAGATTACACTTCAACTTCATATCTTCCCATAAACTATTAAAAATATAGAATTTTAAAAAATAACGTATTCAAATTTTAATGAAGCTGTCAGTTCTGCTTACAATTTATAAAGTAAATAAAATATGAAAAAGTAAAAATATAATGCTTTTAAAATGAGAAAGTATAATCTGTCTGACAGACCAGACTTATTAAGCTTTACTTAGCATGTGAAAGCAGTTGCTGTTTGGAAAAATGCTGGCATCATTATTAATTGGGTTTTAAATAAATATTTTTACTCTATAATTGATTTAATGAACAATAACAAAACTGGATTAGAGAAGTTTGTGTTTTTAAAATTTGTAAAAGTGAGGACTTAACATAAGTTTTTACGGAATAAGGAGAAATTATATGAAAAATTATCATTATATCTCACTTTTGATATTTTTTTTAAAAGCGAGGAAATGGATTAAAAGATACGCGATAGTATTATTTATTTTCGAACACCGTTTCCCTAATACTCTGATTTGTTCATTCGCAGACTTACTGATTCTTGAAAGAATTATACAAAAGTAAGAAATTCTTTAAATGGGCAGTGGAATTATGGAAACTGGAATTCCATTTCTTTTCCTTATTTCTCCTAAAAATAAATTAGCTTAAACCTCAAAAGCTACTCAAGAAATCTTTTTTGAAAAAATCAATGTCGTCAAAAAATAAATGTTGACAGACAATACTTTGCAATATTGTCTAATACTGTCTGATACATATCTCTAGAATCTATAGCTCCAAAAAAAAAAGAACAAAATCTTTTTATTTAATTACACCTACACCTGGAAGTGGTTTCTCTTTTTATGCAGTGGTTTCTCTTCTTTTTAAATATTGAGTCATATTTGGAGCATTCTTTTTCTTACTCAAGTGCCCTTTATTGCCATTCAGTCTCTCCTTTAAAATCTTTCTGAGCATTCGAGCAAAAATAAAAAATTTAATTTTCTTCTTAAAAATTCTGTTTACACTTGAAGTAAACTGATATTATATTAAAATAAACGACGATAAGGGGCTCTGACCTCTAGAGTATGTGCATAGCTCTCCAATATCTGACTGATTCGCATTCATCTTTGTTTTTCATTTTAAAACAGAAAATTTATTGAAACCATGAATATTTTACTCTACAATTACTCCTGACATATCAACGCTTGGCGACTTATTTTCACAACTTAAAATTCAATTTAGAAAACAATTATATAATTTTTTTCCAATGTCCACCTTTTTTTGAAAGTCCCACCTGGGCATCATACAGGCATCTGAAGGGCAGATTTGTTGGCCACTCTTTCAGGGGTACCATATTAGGTGGGCCAACATTGCTCTCACAGTAAGAACAGATAGTACAGAGAAGGAAAGAACATCCATGCTTTGCCTGGGATTCGAACGCAAAACCTTTATGATGCAAGAGCAGTTCCCTAATCCCTACACAGGCCGGTCGGCAGTGAACGATTATTGATAACGGATAACGCCTATTTAAAATTGATCTAATTTATACCTAAAAATACAATCTTGAAAAAAAAATGTTTTAATCCTTATTTTAATACCAACTGGACTGAGTAGGGATTAAGGAACTGGTCTTGGTCAGAAAGGAATCCCGAGGAATGGATGTTCTTTCATTCACTATACTATCTGTCCTTACAGTGGCCCGCAACGATGGTCCACTGAATATGGTGACCCTGTATAACTATCCAACAAATCTGCCCTGTTGTTGCCTGAATTGACCATATGTAAACAGAGGTGGGCATTGGAAAAAAATCTTTATTTTAATTTTCATTAAAACATAGTGTAAGCTTATAATTAATAACTGGGAAAGGTTCTATCAATGTAAAAGAAAATCGTGAGCACTTGTGAACAATAATTTTTTCAGAAATTCCTGGTGTGAAAATCTTGGCAAAGTTTTTTTTAAATAAGATATATAATAAGTAAAATATGTAAACAAGTTAAATACTTACACAAAATAATTTTATTTAATAAATTAATAACCCTAATAAGATGTGTATTAGTAATTAGCAAACATTTTTATTCCAGAATATGTATCAATACTGACATGCTCACAAAAGTCCTGCAGCTATATGCCCACATGTGTTTTTTGTTCGTGTATACTCATTATTGGTTGAAAATTTAAAAAAAACAAAGCAAAATTCGCTATTAAAATATGTATAAGCATATTCATTTATAAAACATCACCGATTGTAAAAAATAATGAACAAAAGTGGCATAAAAGGAATGTTAAAACTCAAATTAAGAATTTACTTATCCGCGTATTGCAAAATGCCTGTTTTTTATACTTATTATCTGCTTCATGATAATCTAGTTTGTTATTATAAAACTCAATCTGAAAGTGTTACCCTATTTCACTAATTTGCCGAGATTTACATAGAAATTTAGAAGAAAGAAACTATTCATTGAATATTTCTTATCTATAATATTTACTTATAAAAGGCAGCAGCTCAATTACCTGAAAAATTATCATGTAAGTGAAACTTAAAAAGACATTAATGATAATTGATGATTAACTAATCATTAATTATAATTAATTAAATATTATTAATCATCCAATAAATAAAATATTTCCATTAAACAGGTAGTATATAATGCCATGAAAATTAAATTATCGAGGCTTTAATATATTTTTACTAATTAGATTAAGAATACATTTTAATATTTTAGAAATCTTGTTGGTTTATACTCAAGCTGTCTGCATTGTGAGAAATGAATACTGAAATTTCTGGAAACTTACTTCGTTTTTGACGAAACATTATCCAGGTATATCCCCCCCCCCACACATTTTGTCAAATTGACGAAATCGACACTTCTGAAAAGAAATGGATTTCGTCAAAAGTAAAGAAATTTTTCGTCATTGTATTTTATTTTTCTAAAAAAGTACAGATTTCATTGTTAATCACTTCTTGATAAGCAGCATACAGATCACTCCAACAACACAAGAAGGACAAATAGAACGAAGCGATAAATTACCTCCATGCCCCCAAGTGAATTTTCAAACCCGGAATCTTCTTGGTATGAGGCTAACTTCTTGACCACCGGGTGGCTTATGTCTTCATTCTAGTTTCGATGGTCTGGTCTTCATTCTTGTTTCGTCATTCAAATTAACAATCTTTGATGAGGCTTCGTCAAGAATCACGTGATTTCGTGAAGAAATGATTCTCAAAGTTAACGAAATACAGCTCAAGGACTGTAGAATCGTCAAAAGTAGAGTTTTATTTCTGAGAGTCAACGATGAGACTGACGAATTCTAACTTTCGTGGTAGAAAACAAATTTCAGTCTTTCTAGCGTTAATTTAGCACCCTACAAAAGTTGCAGAGAGTTTATGCGCTTCTGGTTTTAAGTACCGATATTACGTTTCGTCATTGAGCTAATTTTTCTGGGAATGTATTCTCAATTGGTTAGTGTTAGCACATTTATAGTTGCAGCAAGTTTTCACCCTTGTGGTTCAAGGTACCGATATTATGCTTCGGCATTCAGTCAATTTTTCAAGAAATGTATTCAAAATTTTTTAATGTTAACGACTTTTTCAGTTTGAAGAGGGTTTGCATGCTTGTTGTTTGAGGTACAGTTTTTAGGCTTCGACATTAAGCCAAATTTTAAGTCAATGTATTCAAAATTTGTTAGTTTTAACGCTTTTTTAAAGTTGAAGAGAGTTCGCATGCTTTTTATTCTAGGTATTGGAATTATGTTATTACATAACATTTTTCCTGAAAATGTATTTAAAGTAATTTAAATAAAAAAACTATTTTTTGAAATGTTGTAGAAGGCTATAAAAAGTTGCCCTTTTATAGCCTGAAATTGTGTACTAAAAATTATTGGCATAAATTAATAGCTTAGTTTTTGGTATTGTTTAAATGTATTTAAAAAAAGAAATCATTACTTTTTTAAATGTAAGTACGTATCATACGTTATACAACTTTTAAGGAGAAAAATAAAAGATATATAGAAAATTATAGCACTGTATTTCTCTACTTAGTAATGAAAAGAGCATGGAGACACGCAGGGAAAAAGCAGCCGGTAACAACAGCTGTGTAATTGATTTCCCCATGTGTTATCGGCTAATCACAATTGGTGAAAAGAAAACTGTTTCAGATAGTTGCTTTTGTGCGAAGTTCAACCTCATTGTTGCCACTTTCCTTTTTCTTATCTTTTATATTTATTTCTAGTGGAAAAATCTATACCAGTTTGGTCAAAACCACATGCTTGTTTAGATATCTGAGAAAAGTGTTTAATGCTCCTTTAAAGTTAGAAAACTGAAATTTGTTTCAAAGATTTTTCAATTACTTTTATTCGAAAAACCGAAACAAAATAAATTTTGAAATGTACTATGCAATATATTTTGGAGTATTGTCTCTGGTTTCTAGAATATGAAAGCTTGAACGTAATGTAATTTTATATATAATTTGCTGATTGATTCTAAATAATTTGTTGAAGAAAATATAAAATAAATAAAGTCTATTTGTGACATAATATACAATGGGTTCTGACTTCAACTTGAAATTGGAATTTGATTTATGATTAGAATTAATGCTAACTCTTCGTTCAATATTAGAATTTACCCTTATGCATTATTAGAATTAATAATACTTCTCAATTAGAATATGATTTATTATTAAAGCCTTAATTCGCCTTTATTAGCTTTAGCTTTTTATTCGTAAATACGCACTATATATTATATAATGTGTATTATATAAGCTTTTATATAATATACAATAGCTTTTTATTCGCATATTAGCTTTTATATATACTAGCTTTTATTAGTTTTTTATTCATAAATATACGTTGAAAAAAGGTATGATCAAAAGTATCAGAATATGGTAACATTTTCCACATTTCTGGCTCTATGTGAGCACCAAGAAAGCTAGATAATTTTATTCTAATGATTTTGGTAAAATTAAAAATATATATGGTTTTATAAAATGTGAAAAATTTATTAGGTAGTAAAATTTGGTGGTTTTATCGTGATCGATTAGAGCAGGGCATAAACTTTTATTCTGTTAAATTTAATTATAATTAATTTATTATTTACTAAATGTGTAATAATAAGCATAATAATTTAACAGGAATTTCCAGTAAAAAGATTCAACGTGACCGGAAAAATGACTAAATGAAAAATTTAAATTCCGTATATTTTGGTTCTATTATTCAAATTTAAGTTTTTTTTAAACCAGAAACGGTTAATACAGTTCTGTGATTTTACCGGAATTTTTTTCTCCACGTTCTTCATAACAATTACTCACAATTTTAGATTTAATATTAGCTTTTTATTTGTAATTATGATTTATGCTTATTTTTCAATATTGGTATTAATACAAGATTTTATCCATTTCTAGAATTGAGATCAGCTTTTATTTGTTTTAATAGATTACAGTGCAATTTATCTATTATAACGAGTTTGTAGTAGATTACAATGTATAATAAAAAAATAACAAGCATATGGTAAGTCTGATTATAATCTGCGTAATTCCGAAGACTAAATAAACAAGTTTAAGCAAAAGCAGAAAAAATTTTATCTCGAAAAATTAAATTCGGAAGAAAAAGGAATTTTTCATTTCTTATTTAGTAAAAAATTAATTAGTAAAATGATGAAGTTATAATTCTCATCACTCAAAAATAAAATCATGAAGCACATACTTGTGGAAATTATTTAATATTAATCAAATTCGATATTTTTTACAGTTCGTTTATTTATAATGATATTTTTTTTTAATTTTACAACGAAAATCAACATATAGTAAAATGTATTTCTTGCTTTATTTAAAAAAAAAATTATATTGTCATTACAATAGCAAGTGTAGCAAGTAATCGAGATTGAGATTATAAATTTTAAGATAATGAACAAAATTTCACGAAAAATTATCAAATATGATATGACAGCTGTCATATAACGTGTGCAATATTTTGGTAAAAAAATTTAAGGTTAAAAAAATATTTTGGAAAATTTTGTCTTACATGTTATTTGAAATTAAAAATTCAAATAGATTAAAGATTAAATAGCTGTTGAAAAATGGATTTGAGACAATGCAAAGATTTTAATTTTTTACTTGGAAAAATAAATAATAAAATTCTGAAAAGATTATCCAAAGAAACAAAAATAATGAAGTTCTTGCTTTAAGCATTTTATGTTTTTCTTTTGTAATGTTTGTTGAAGTTTTCAGTTTTTTATTTACAAAAGATAAACAAAAAATGTTTTTTTTGTGTGTATAATGCGAAAGATGAAAAGAAACGAAGTCTATGGTCTAAGCAATAACATTTTTACTCGTTTTCTCATTATTGATCTGAGTATTTTAATCAGCAATTTGATATATAATATAATTTAATGTAATATAATATTATATATATATATATATATATATAAATATATATATATATATATATATATATATATATATATATATATATATATATATATATATATATATATATATATATATATATATATATATATATATATATATATATATATATATATATATATATATATATATATATATATATATATATATATATATATATATATATATATATATATATATATATATATATATATATATAAACTGCTGTTTGTAGAAAATGCAACACCATGAAGGAATCATCAGAATCAAATGAAATTCGCAGCAAATGTCAATTATAGGATATTATGCAAATTAATAAAGTTTCAGAGCCATCGCGCGTGCGTGGCGCGCGCAGCGCCCTCTGAATTGATGCTGAAAGCGTATAAATAAAGTGCTGTAGCGGGACGTTGAAAATAGTCTATGATTATTTGTTAGTGGCAAACGTTTAGTGAGACCTGAGTATGCCTCCACGACGGAAGAATAAGAAATTCAAGCAACTTACGGAGTTTGAACGAGGGAGGATAATCGGCCTTCGAGAAGGAGGATTTTCCTATCGCGCAATAGCAGCTCGTATGCAGCGGAACAGTTCCACAGTGATGCGAGTTTGGAAGCAGTGGACCGACGAGCACCGAACAACTCGAAAAACAGGCACTGGACGACAGAAGGTGACGTCAGAGCGCGATGATCGACACCTGCTCCGCATGGCGGTGAATGATCGCACAGATTCCTCCAGGCAGCTGGCAGCACATTGGTCTACTGCTACAGGTGTACAATTGTCGGCTTCGTCAATTCGTCGTCGTCTGCTGCGCCGTGGATTGCGTGCAAGGGTGCCATTATACAGGATTCCCCTCACGGCGGATCATCGACGGCTGCGTCGGCAGTGGGCTCTTGAGCACAGAGACTGGCGAGCTGATTGGCACCAAGTTGTCTTTTCAGATGAATCACGCTTCAATTTGTGGACCCATGATGGCCGTGTTCGTGTTAGACGTTATGCCGGTCAACGCTGCCTTTCTGAGTGTATTATTGAACGACATAGTGGTCGAACACCCGGAGTTATGGTCTGGGGTGCGATTTCGTATCATGGACGATCCAATTTGATACGAATTGAGGGTAATCTCAATAGCAACAGATACGTCCGTGAAGTGCTACAGCCCGAAGTCGTTCCTTTCCTTCAAGGCATCCCTGGAGCTATCTTTCAGCAGGATAATGCACGCCCACATGTTGCGCGGACTGTTAGAGAGACTTCTGTTCAGCACAACGCATGCAACTTCTTCCTTGGCCTGCTTATTCGCCGGATATGTCGCCTATTGAGCACGTGTGGGATATGGTTGGTCGGCGTCTCACTCGTGATCCGCGTCCTGCAGTTTCCAAAGACGAACTTTGGTTGCGCATACAAGCGATATGGAATTCTCTTCCTCAAGCAGATATTCAACATCTGTTTGACTCCATGCCACGTCGTATAGCAGCACTTATTGCAGCGCGTGGTGGCTGCACCAAATACTGATTTCGGACGCTTAAATTGTTTCTTTTGTTTTGAAAATTTCATCATTTATTTGTATCAGTACAAGTCGTTTCTGCATTAAATTTCATTTGATTCTGATGATTCTTTCATGGTGTTGCATTTTCTACAAACAGCAGTTTATATATATATATATATATATATATATATATATACCCAGCAAAAACATAAGTTCTGGCCATCTTCGAAATTACTGACGGTACTGATTGAAAAGTGAAGGTGCAAATTACTGTCAGCTGGGTTGATTGCTGGGCCACCCTATGAACTTTTGCCAACATTGTAGGAAGTGTTGGGCCTGTACATTACAAACAGCCGCATCCCGTCAGTCTGAATCTACCCAATGGGCCACCAAGTTAAAGTTGTCTGCTGCCGCCAGTGAAGCGGTCGAGCGAGTAACTGTAACTGTGAATTTATTGTTTAGAAAAAGAAGCACGTTGGATTCTTATAATTTTCAAAAAAGGTAAGGTTTTATTTTTTTCTATTACATTGAAGTTATTATTTTAATCATTTTTGATTTACTATTGTTCAAATATGTTTACGACATGCAGATTTCGGTTTACAAAGAACCGCGTTTGAAGTGCTGTTTTGGCGCTATGTTTTAGATTGGCAATCATCTTTATTCAATTAATACATCATAATTAACACCTTTCTAAGATAGAATAATAAAAAATATTAAATTTAATTCAATGAAAATGTACAAACAAATGTTTTATCAACACCAAGATCGCCGCCAAATTTTTAGCGACAATCGAGCAGTAGCACGCCAAAAACAAATATAAATTCTGTTGTATGATGACTCTTTAAGTGCAATTCATAATATGTTGTAGCATATGATATAAATCAGGTTTATCTAAGTATATTATGAAAATAGGTTTGTATAATAATCAAGAATTTTCATTAAAACTTATTTCTTTATGTTAAATAATATTTAGATTTTAGTTAACTAATTGCTGTTAGTAATATTAAAAATTGTTTCTGTTATATGTATTTCATTTTAATGAAATTTTTGAGCTAAATTCAAGTGTAAAAATAGGTAAAGGTTTAATAATTTATACTAAATAGTTTAAATTAAGATGAAAAATTTATTTGTACATGTTAATATAAATAATTGCGAAGAATCGTGCTGTGAATTCTTAAACAACCTAAAAAAATATAGATTATGGAAAGTTTTTTAGCATGCAGTTGCTCATACTTAATTGTATATTGGCTAACCCCACTTATACAAAAAAAAAATATTACAAAATTCTTTTATATTTTGAAATCAATGTTAAGTTACTTCATAATTTTTGTTAAGAGTTAAGTGAATAATGTTTTTATTGTGAATTTCAAGTTAATATTCATATAAAATAATGCCCGATTTTTATAGGGATTACAAAAATATATAAAAGTTCAATACAATATGAAAACAAAATTCATACTCAATAAAAATAACAAACAACTCTTTTTCTATTAGTTTTAAAAATGTTAGAAAACCTGTTAGCGCTCTCCATGAATTTCTATAGGTTTTCTTATTTCTTGCTGTGTTTATTATTAATTTAATGAACTCGCACTCGTATTGGTAACATGCGATCAAAATTTCTACTTTTCGACTAGTTAAGAGTACTAAAATCTACAGGAGCTCTGTACTTGTTGACAATTTAAATTACAATCATTTCCTGACCGCTATAGACAGAATATAATACCATTTTATTTACAAGTACAACTTCTTAAAAGGATGTTTGACCACTTTCGAAGTAGCCGAGGTGCTTCAAATTTAACTTGTATTCTATTGAGAAAACAAGTTATAACTGCTTCCAAATCACTGAAAGCTAAATTTATAATAATTTTTTGCAGAGAATCTTTCAGTGGAAATAAAAGTTTTTCAATTAACTCCTTGAAAGATTTTCAATGCTAACCTTATATTTTGTGATCCTAGAGCCGAACTTAGAAAATTTTGTTGTTTTATTGTTGACAATTCTGTTAAGAAAATTTCCTGACCTACAAGTTATTTTTCTCATTCTAATTTCTGAAAAATATTATTCTAATTTTCATTCAAACGTTTTGAGTGCCCGTTGTGTAATGCTTTTTAAATTTTTGCTGAAAGTTAAGCGAAATTTTTTTTACTGTATATCAAGTTAATATTCACATGAAAGTAAGACCTTTTTTTTTCTTTTACCTCTTTAAATGTTAGAAAACCTGTGCCAGTCCTCCATGAATTTCTGTAAGTTTTATTACTTAATGTATTTATTATTTATTAAATTATCTCGCATTCATGTTTGTAACAATGGTAACTTGCAATTGAAATTTCTACTATTTTCCAACTGAGTGAAGTACTGCGTCTCTGTTCTCATCAACTTCACTTTCCAAGTAGCTGAAGTGCTCCAAATTCAATTCTTATTCCATTGACAACTTACATCTTATCACTTAAAAGAATTTTTTTTTTCTTAAACTAAATATCAAATCCTTATATTGAGCTTTGTATGGAAGTGCTAGACTAATATAATTATTAATAATAGTTTATTAGACACAATATGCTTTAATATTAGATTCCATTGAACACTAATTTAAACGTAAATTTACGAGTAGTTTGAAACACGGCTTAACAAAAAAATCTAGCCGCTTTTTTTTTATTGATAATTTTCTTATTTTATTTTCATAATCTGTTTTGGCTTGAGCAAAATAGTTGTTGTTTGCCTGTCAGTCTGACCACAGCAAAGTGAGGGTTTAAACGCACATATTTTAAATTATTGTACTAGGGGGCGAACCATATGGAAACGACAAAAATTTGATTATAATCAATTTGAAAAGTTTTTTTCAAAATAAATTAAATTTCAAAAATGACTTTTATGTGAAACTGTTCTATTTTACATAAATTAAATTGAGAAAAGCAACTATTACCAACCAATTCCCCTCATACAAATTTTTAATTTTATTAATAGTTAAAATGATTTATCAATTAACTTATTTTTTTTTTCATCATCTGCAGAATCTTTGATGTGCATAAATAATTTAATATTATTTTGAGAAGTAATATTTTAATTATTATTATTTGAATTATGATTTTAAAGAAGGATTAAGGACATTTTAATGTATTAAGCGAATTCATTTATAAAGTACAGTGTATTCTCACTTATGCACCAGTCTTTGGGACCAAGAGAAAAAGCGTATAAGATTTAAAAAACAGTAAGTTCATGCAAATAAGAAAAGCTTCAGATTCAGCAAAAGCTAAATTTACAATAATTTTTTGCCGAGAATCTATTAGTGGGAATAAAAAAATAAATTTCAATTAACTCTTAGGAAGATTTTCAATGCTAACCTTATATTTTGTGTTTTTTTTTATTGTTGACAATTCTGTTAATAAAATTTCCTGGGCGAAAAGTTATTTTTCTCATTCTAAATTTCCTGGCCTACAAGTTATTTTTCTCATTCTAATTTCTAAAAAATATTTTAATTTTTATTTAATCTTTCTGGGTGTCCATTGGGTAATACTTTTTAAATTTCTGCTAAGAGTTTACCGTAAAATATTTTTACTGTATACAAGGTAATATTTACATAAAAATATGACCTTTTTTTTCCTTTTAGCTTTTCAACCTGTGCCAGTCCACCATGAATTTCAGTAAGTTTTTTAACTTTTATCATATGCAGAATCTTGGATGTACATAATTAATTTAATATTAGGTACTTTGAGAAGTAGTATTTTAATTATTATTACTTGAATTATGATTTTAAAGAAGAATTAGGGACATTTTAATGTATAAAGCAAATTTATTTATAAAGTGCAGTGAATTCTCCCTTATGCATCAGTTTTTGGGACCAAGAGAAAAAGTGTATAAGATTTTAAAAACAGTAAGTTCATGCACATAAGAAAAGCTTCAGATTCAGCGAAAGCTAAATTTACAATAATTTTTTGTGGAGAATCTTTAAGTGGAAATAAAAAAATAAATTTCAATTAACTCTTTGGAAGATTTTAAATGCTGACCTTATATTTTGTGATCGTAGAGGCGAACTTAGAAAATTTTGTTGTTTTATTGATGACGATTCTGTTAATAAAATTTCGTAGCCTGCAAGTTATTTTTCTCATTCAAATTTCTAAAAAATATTATTCTAATTTTTACTTAATCTTTCTGGGTGTCCGTTGTATAATGTTTTTTAAATTTCTGCTAAAAGTTTACTGAAAAATTTTTTTACTGTATATCTCAAGTTAATATTTACATAAAAATAAGACCCTTTTTTTTCCCTTTTAGCTCTTCAAATGTTGGTAAACCTGTGCCAGTCCACCATGAATTTCTGTAAGTTTTATTACTTTTATCATCTGCAGAATCTTTGATGTGCATAAATAATTTATTATTTTGAGAAGTATTATTTTAATTATTATTATTTGAATTATGATTTTAAAGAAGGATTAGGGACATTTTAATGTATTAAGCGAATTCATTTATAAAATACAGTGAATTCTCATTATGCTGCAGTCTTTGGGACCAAGAGAAAAAGTCCATAAGATTTTAAAAACAGTAAGTTCATACAAATAAGAAAAGCTAGATAGAAAAGTTTCAATAGCTGAATAAAACTACAAATAGTCGTGAATAGCGGCTAAACCTTCTAATTGTTTTTAATGATTTCGAGTAATGTTTTTGTCATCTCTGTTTTCGCGTAAACTGAGTAATAGTAATCGCTATAGCTTTACATTCCTTGACCAAAAACTAACGTTTTAATTGGTGGTGGGAAAGACACTGCTAGATAAATTTTGAAAGCATATGGGTGATATATATGGTGGTTTCAATGTGGGTGGTGTGATAGATAAGACACCTTATTCAAATTCATATAAAAAAATGTCTTCCTAGAAACAATAAAGGTGAAAAAAATCCCATAGGGAAGAAAAATGAACTGTATTACTAGATCCAGTAACTTATTTCCTTTTATCTGTAACGAAGATTGTTTATTTGCTTTAAACTGAAAACTTTTTCTAAAAAATGGGATTATTTTTTTCTATTTAAACAAAAAATAAAATCAAAATTTTAGACTTTTAAAAAAAAATTGTGTGCTGAATTGAAATATTTATTTTCTGAATGATGCATAAAGAATTATAATTATTATTATTTTCCTATATAATGATCAAGGGCCTTTGAAAACCTTTGTATATATGCAAAAGGCACATAAAAGAGGTGGCGCAGAAGTGATTGGTCACTGTATGTAGTTTTATATTTTAATAATGGTTATTAATTTTCATTTTAATCGTTCACTTCCCTATTCAATGAAAAAAAGTGTTATATTTATAAATTTTATTGATGTATATAAAATATTTTTTTAAAAATTTTATTAAGTACAGTAAGATTTTGATTGTGAAAACACAATCATATTTAAAAACCTTCCTTGTTAACATAGCTTAAAAACGTGTAGGTTAAAGAGAAAAAAAAAAAGTAACGACAAAGTACTGATTTGAAGCATCTTGAAACTAACCTGTACAATATTGAATGCCTTCTAAGACATTATTTGGTAGAAAAAATTTTTGCGATAAGAACAATTTTTTAGTCCAAGTAAATAAAATGCCCCGTAAAAGTTAAAAAATTCTTAATAAAATGTGTAAGTAAATTTAATTTATGGTAACTAAGAAATAATGTTAATAACACCTACATTTCACTTATTTATCTATTCTTCAATAGTACAAAATATTTTTATTTGGCAATAATATATACACCTACCTTTTTAAAAACAAAAAAGTTTTCTTGAAACAGAAGTTTAAAATGTAAACACATTAGGAATCTCTAAACTAATATTTAAGTGCGACAGAAGCAAAAAGATTATAGAAATCTTACGATTTTATGAGTTAAACGAGATGAAAAACATCAGAACCAGTTTAATTGCATATTGAAATGTTGAAGTTTTTAAAGATTCTTTTTTAACTTTCCGCCCTATAAACGGGTTGTGGTTGTGTGACGTGGGCGACCCTGCTTCACCACAGGTGCCCACTGGGTAACGAGAAGAAAGTAGTAGTTCTGGCATTCCTGTGGCCAATGGGACAACCCCCCAATGCCTGCAATTTAAAAAAAAAAAAGGGAAAAAAGTCTATAATAAGGAAACGCCCATTGTAACGCTCCTGTCCTTGGGCAATCAAACAGGTTTAAATGTTTTCAGTCTAATTTTTCTCTGAATTATTCATTAGATTTAAATAAGTTTTGTTTCTTTTTATTTGTGGCCCATAATGTGTGTATCCTATTACAGAGTTTATTTGCTAGAATTCGAAAAGTATATGTTGAAAGTGGTTAATGTGCAACTCCTGCTATTCTAATCTACAGAAAATGACAACTAATTTTTCTGTATCAAATAAAAATGCAGTGTACCTCCTCGAGAAGGGCCAACCGTCCTCACTGCCCTTTGACGACACTGTCTGATAATATTCCTTTTAAAAAATTTTATGTGTAAATGATGATTACACACTTTTAAAATTATTCGTGTTAATAAGTTTGATTCAGATACCATTACAAATATTTACTTTGTTAATTCTCAACTGGTTAAATTTTTAAAAGATTTTTTTAGTATCAATAAGTTTATTAAAAGATTTTTTAAAAAAATTTGAAATGAATATTTTTTTTAAAAATATGTACCTTTCAATATTTATTTTTAATTAATCGTTTATTAGTTAATAGTTTAAATTATGGAAAAAGCCTTCAAGTTTAACAATATTTTTTTCTATTGCACAATGTTTTCTATTGCACAATGATTTTCTATTAGCATGTTTTTTTTCTTTGTAAGCTACAAATTTTTCTCATTTTGATAATGGGTGAGAACTACTTTTTGAAATATACATGTAAAATAGTAGGTATAGGATGGTAATTTTACAGTCGTTAAGAATCGAATTCAGCTGTTACATAATAGTACACATTTTGTTAACTATTTACGGTGTTAATTAAAAGCCCTTTAAAAACTCGGTGTACCCTTTTTTTTTTAGGAAGCACCTTTCCCTTTTTTTATTCCTAGGCATAGTAATGGAGTATTTAACAAATATTTTTTGTTAAAAGAAGGAACTAAATTAATAAAAAAATTTGAAGAAAAGAAATTTCATCAGAGATGTAAACAATGTTATTAATATTTATGTAAACTTTTCAATTTTTGTCTTACATCTATACCAGTTATATAAAGACATTACGGAAATCGTGACATTGGTCAAATCTGTCGTTATTCTTATCTAGTTCTTGTGTTTTTTATATGAGGAAAACATTAATTTCACAAAGCATCACCATTAAAGTAATTTAAGAATTTATTGATTTATAAAGTTATTACAGAATTGTAAAATTATCTGCCTTTTTAACTAGCAAATTTTGAGCAACCTTTTTTCATATGGTTTCAATTCTGGTTTCAATTCAATACATATTATTGTTTTAATGCCTATTTTAATATGAAAAATGTTGTAAATTTTGAAATTTTTTTTTGTCAAGGGTATACAATTAAAAATTTAATCATAAAAGTAAAGCGAAAAAGAAATACTATTGATACATTCGTGCATGTAAGTAATATATATTTAAAAGTAATTTTTCTTCTACAGCTTTCCTTGAAACAATAATTTACATTAGAATATCATAATTGTTTTAAATATTAAATGCAATAAAATTGAGCACCATAAAATTAATGAAGAAAAAACTGCATGTTTTTTAAAATTAAATATTTTCTGAGAAAAGGTGAGCACAAAATTAAACACCCTGAATAACTTTTCATTTAACAGTTAGATTTTCATGTACTAGTTATCAATCTTAATGGGTTCGTGAGTCAATATTCAATAATTTCATTCAGAAAGGAATTTTATGTTCAAAATCTTTCTAAATTATAAGACAGGTGTATGTTTTGCATGGTGTTACTAATTTGAAGACTAATTTGATGAGTCAAAATTTATCAATGAAATGATAAAAGCAAAAACTTTTCGATAGAAATTTTAATTTTAAAAGCTTACTTATATTTTAAAATATTATTAATACTTATGTTTTTAAAATATACGATTTGCATAATTTTTATTTTATTATCCTCTCTTTCAGGAGAACTCTTCTGTGCTATTCCAAGTGATTCTATGTAGACAAAGATATGATTTCTCTGTTGTTTTTATTATTTTTAAAATTAAATTGAAATTTGTGTAATATTTGTATTGATTAAGGTTATGTCTTTGTATTTATATGTCTTTGTATAATAAAATGTTTGCAAGAGACAATGTTGATTATTCATTTAACTAATTTCAGGGTACATTCAATTTATTACATGACTGGTTACATTAGTACATTTTTGTCCAATACACCTATTTTTTGTTAAATTTGCTGCAAGACTAAATATATGAATTCATGATCACATGAATTCATGATCAGTATCGCACTAAATGATCATCTCTGGACAGCCTCTTAATATTATCGGCTGTAGGTTGTATTTATTTTTGTATAGGGTACAATAGTATCACTAGATTCCTTAAGAACACAGCTTTAATTTTAAAACATATATATACTGACTACAAGCTATTATAGACATATATATTGACTTCAAGTTAAAACTTGAAAAATTACTTGTGAGATACAGAATTTTCATAATTCTGGACAGCAGTTTTATTATTCTGCTTTTAAGTAGAATATCACTGTAAAGAAAAGATTATTACATATGTTTACCTAGTTCAAAAATGTATTGATAAGTGAAAGCATAGATTGTGCACAGCAAATCTTTAGGACTAAGGGGTTGAACTGTGTAAAAAATATTCTTTGCATAAAACAATTTAAATGAAAAAATTAACCTAGAAATATTTTCTTAGTTCATATATTAATAATTTATTCAGAAATGTATTAGATAGCTAGATATTTATTTAGCTAATTGAATTAAATAAAAATTAGGTTTGTGGGTTTTAATTACTCCTGTAACTAGGTCAATGACCTCTCGTAAACCTCTATAAACTAAAGGGATGCTGCTGGGTGTATATAAATTGCTGGCCCTCAATTATTGATTCATTGATTACCCTCTACTGGAAAATGTCGGGCAATCACTCACCCAGCGCGTTTTAGACAGTAACTGCTGGGTTAGGTACTACCGGCCATCGATAGGCCGGTATTGTTGGCTCGACAGAAGGCCAGCCATTCACTTTAGTACAGTTGAAAGTGACTTTTGCCGGCACAGACCCGTCGCTTTAGCTGGTGGCAAACAGCAGTTTTGTGGAGCTGGACCTACAGATTTGTTTTTGCTGGGTATATATATATATATATATATATATAAAGTAATAATATAATATCTATAGTGTATAAATTAAAGGTTTGAAAGTTTGTGTTTGTAGACAGTGTGTCCCCTGAAGGAATGCTAACTTGAAAACACACATATATTCTATTTTATTACTTTTTCCAGCTTCATGTTTGTTTGAATGTCTAAATAAAAATAAATCAAACTTGGTTTTAGCTGCTTTAGGCACTTTTCCATTTTGATTTAATGTTTTAATAGTTAATTTACTTCTTTGTTTCTTTTTTGCTTCCGTAAATTGGATTCATTTTCTGATTAGACTTCTTATTTTTATATATGGATTTGCTGCAATTGCGCAATTTCGTTCGGAAAGTATTATGTTATTAAACCTAAAGAATAGTGTTTCTCATGATTTAGATTTTGTCATTCATGATTTATGAATTAGACTTCTTATTTTCATATCTGGATTTGCTGCAATTGCGCAATTTCGTTTGGAAATTATTATGTTATTAAACTTAAAAAATAGTGTTTCTCATGATTTAGATTTTGTGATTTCTCAAGCAGTTTGTGGTACTGTTCCCGTAAGGGTTAGTTTTTATATATGTATTAATTAACTCATTTCTTCTCAGGCTTATTTTATTATTTTTCAGTGATTGTTAATTTTGGTAATGATTTTCTTCTTTGTCTATAAATTATGGGGGCCTCGGGGCACTGTCAGTTTTGATTTTTTCACTGACAACAGAAAGGCTCCCGTGCGTCTGTTGGCAGTGTGTCCTCTGAAGAAGTGCTGTCTTGCAAATACACATATATTCTACTTTATTGCTTTTTCCTGCTTCGTGCTTGTTTGAATATCTAAATTATAAAATATTATATTTTTATGCTGGAAGTTTAAAAGAAATAATCAATGATTCCCTCGAAATATTTTAAAAATGCTTGGCTTTCAATTTCTTTTGTGAAAAATATAAACAATAAAATTATGAAATTGTATAACTGAATACTCAAGATGTAAATATTTACATTTTATGCTCTAAGTAAATCCTTTGATTGACTGCTTATTGATTTCCACATTTAAAAAACTTCTTGAAATGAAAACTCAACCATTAAAATAACTCTTAGTGTTTATTGCACCCATCATAATTAGCTAAATTTATTTCAATGTATAAAAATCGCCATAGTTTATAATATTTATAACTCTTACGTAAGGAATTTAAAAGTAAAAATAAAATATTTAAAAAACCTTGATTTCAAGATGTTAAGTAGAAGAACCTAGGATAAAACGATGTCTCAATTTGGACATAATAAATACATCCAGATGTTACAAGATCCCGATTGTTACATTTGATACACTTAAATTTTATCAGAAATAACGTTGCATTTCGGATTTATGATTTTTTTTGCTTCAGGCTAATGTCTTTTTTTTCTGGAAAGAACGTAAGTAGGACAAAAGTCATACGTCAATCTGCTAGAGCGGAAAAAGGAAGACGATTTTGGGAACAAAAACGAGAAATGGGCTTCTGTTTTATTTTCTTTGTCTTCTTTTGGACTTGTATTTTGTTGGATCGGTCAGGGCAGGGTCTTGAGGCTCTTGTACAATGCAGATTAATGTTCTTTTGAACAATCATTTAGCTCATGAGGATAGAACATGTATTCCTGTCAGATACGATTTTTTTATTTTTTTATACTGTTGTTCTTTATCTACTTTATCCTAATCCATTTGGTTAAAAATAATGCATTATGTTAGATATGTATACTTTGTATGAATTTTATGTTTATATACATGATAGGTTAATAATCTATCACCTTATAAATGGAGAGTGATTAATCTCTCATTAAACGTGGATAAAATATAAGTAAATCAGATTGCAAATATATTGTCCATTTACGTTATTATTTATAAGTAAACAAAGCGACAATTTTAGATATTTAATTTTATTTAAGTTTTTTTTAAAATATATATCCAATATAATAAACAATCCTGCTATATGTGAACCAATTAAAAATAACTTCTTTTTGGAGTAAAACATTAAAAAAAAAATGGGGGTTCGACAAAAACTTTTTTAACAGTGCTAAAGCAACAATTCAGCAGCTTAATGGAGGGTAAAAAATTGATAGCCAGTTTTCATTTTGTTTTGGAAATATGTTATAGAGTTTAATAACGCACTTTTTAATAAATGATTTGAGAGAATTCCGTTTAAATTTTGTCTACTATAACACAACCTTAATTTTCATTGATCCAAAAATGTTCTAATTGTCTTAGAATTCTAAAATATTTAGATCATCAATTAAAAAAGTTAAAAGAGAAGGAATTATTACTTTCTTACTTTTTGATCGAAATATCTTTTGGATAAAAGAAATTTAAAATTAATTATAGTAATTTCTTTGTTCACTTTGACAATTGAGCTTCGATGTGGCTTCGTATTTATTTGCCTCTTTGAATAGGTAAGTGAAATTTTAAGCGTAGAGAATAACAAGTAATGGTCCTTAACTGAAAAACACCATTTGTGTGGGTATCACCGAGCAATGACTATTTACCATAAAAACATAGGTTAAAGAATAATAAGGGGCAAGTGCATAACGAAAACTGGCCTTTTATTTAAAAAAAACGAACTGTACAGAGAATACACAAAAAATATAAACCTACAATCTCAAACAATCTGAGTTATTATCATCTCGGTGAAACAGTTTAATATTAATAATAACCAAATCCTTTGGTAAATAAGATAAAAATCCATATTTATCACATTTTCGTTATGCATTCGCCTAGTATTCCCTAAACTATATTTTTTTAAGATTACGGGCCCTTATTTAGTATATTCTAGCTTGATAATCCACTGATATCTTTTAAGATTATTGGCTATTTTCTTGTATACTTGACCAATATCCCCTGTATTGAAATTTTAAATAGGCTTAACGGTTATAGACAGTTATTTGTTTAACTTGTAGTTTCCTAATCTAACTTAAATGTAAAATTCAGACCTGTATTTTAGCGAAATAAAGGGATATAAATAAACGACATTAAAAATAAAATAAATGTTATACCGATAACTTAAAAAATAATTAATTTAAAATACAAAGTGTGCTAAAATTAGGATTTCGAAATGCTTTTGAATGCATTATGTTTCCTTTTTTTTTGCAATTTCTAAATTCTAAATTAGAATATAAATTCTGTGTGCTATGCCTGTCTCAGAAAAAGGTAGGTATGCATTCTTCCTCTAGAAAAGAAATAAGTAAAAAATCGACCTATATAGAGAGGTATTTTGAAATCGAAGGGTTAAAACTTTAATATTAAGTTTCTTCCCTGAAAGATCATGTTGTTTCCTCGATAAATCAGATACTTCTTTGTCAGTAGGAATCTTTTATATGCTATTGGCTCTTTGAACATAACTTCAATTTATTTTATTTATTCCCGTTGGATTTACATTATTTAATTTATAAAAATGAGTTTCAAAAGCGTGAGTATCAACAAAAAGAACACCTACCTTCAAAGCACTTAAAATCTGCCCTACTTTTTTTATTAATTTTCCATATTTCTTTTACTTGTGCAGCTTTATTTAAGAATATAAATATATTTAATAAAAACCTGCTATAAACTATCTCTGAAAAACATTTCTAGTTGAAAAGAGCTGTAATCTAAAAAAATATATCACAAGTAATAGTAATAGCTCAATCATAAATGTATTTCGATACTGCTGTACCAGTACGTGAAAACAATGTTAAAAATAGTCTGCAGATTATTTGTAATAATAACTGCCATATAACTCCTGCAGAAAACTCTTTTTTATCTGTGAAACAATTAAAATATTAGAACAGATTTTATGATCGTGGGCTAACTTTGCTCCTTTCTCCCACAAATCAAATTTCAGGATTTTAGCAAGGCTTTAGATAAACGAGAAAAAAACAAAAAAGTTCATTTTTCTATCATAGATGAATATTGCACTTCAGGAGATAAAACATTCGCCTCCCAATATGGTTAGACCGAGTTCGAATCCCAGCAGTGGCTAGTCGATACGAAGTCAGCACTCGGTTTGCACCAACCACAATGCTGACTTTAATATCCTCAGAGGTAGACAGATCATAGGTGAGAGTCCCCTCGCAATCAAGCTAACCTTAAAAGGTTTTCCTCTCCATGTAACGCAAATGCTAGTTTGTTCTATCAAAAGGACCTCCACGAAGTCAAACTTCTCCCAGTACTTGATCAAAACATTTCATTGACTTCTGGATCGGGTTCAAAATTACAAGACTACGGAATGGGAACATAAACTCAAAAATCGGATATGCTGTTTAGCAATGATTATAATATATGTATAATAATGTATATAAAACAATAAATAAAACAATTAAACAAAATAAATTAAAATATGTTGAACGAGAAACAAATACGTAAAACCTTTATATGATTTGTTATAATAACAAAAATACAAAACACAAATCTCATTTTCATCACAAAATTCAATTCTGAATTTTATGATGAATTCGTTTAATTTTCCTTAGCATGCAAAATCATGTATCAGAAATGAAACAAAACGTTGTTTACCGAGTTTTTGAATGAGATATTAAAATGAAATCCGTAAATTGAAAATGAGAAATGATTTCAACAAATAGTTTTGAAACAAGAAAGGGGTAGTGCGTCTTTCACTGAAAAGGAAATTTTGTTCCTTTTTAGAAAATTCCCTTCAAGTTGATCGGGCTAGAACATCTGGGAACTTTCTTTTTCTTTCTAAGTCGTTTGCTTTTATGTAACATTATTGTTTCTGTTATAATCAATACCTGTTTTTCTCATCCTTGCAAGTCTGAAATAAAAGCAAATAATATTTTCTTTTTGTTTTCTTGATTAACTCCGCTTTTGTTCTTTTATGAGATTTCTGAAATATATTTTTAATCTTTTCTTATTAAAATAAATAAAAAAAAAAACAAATAAATGTTTGATAGAAAACTGTTTCGTTGAGGTAAGTGTGTTCTTTCTTTGAGTAAAGGTTAAATGAAGATATTTCAGGTGATTAAATGTATAGTTTTTCTTTGGATTCTTTTGAAAGATTTTTGTTTTGAAGGGAGATAAAAATATGTTATTAAATATTTTAATCAATGTTCAAAAAACTTTTTATTAAATCTTTAGAAATATGATATAAAAAGAAATAGTTTTATATTCTTTGATGGGATCTAATCAAATTAATAAATAAATAAGCTTGTGCATGTCAATAAACTAATTATAAGATTTCATTGAATAAGGGATATAAAAATTGCTTGAAATAATTTGAAAATAAATCCATCAAAATATTTATTTTTGTCTAAATAGATTTTTCTTGAGTTTTCATGAGTAGGGGAGATTGGGGTCAATTGTAACATTTTTTACATAACTATTTTTAACTAACAAAAAACTCAATATATTATTAGTATTAATTGACAGACGAGTAAAGTAGACTATCTTCTACCAGAAAAAATAAATAAATACCTTATTTTAAATGTTATTATATTAGTTATTGACAATTTTTGACAGTCGTGCACTTGTTACAATTGTCCCCACTTGCGGGATCAATTGTAACTGTTCATAAATTCAACTAAAACATAGTTAATTATACATATTATCATAGTAGTGATATATGTTTTTATTGATCAAAATAGTAGTGATATTTTAGGAGTAAAAATAATAATGAGCAGAGACTTAAAGGGTTAAACTTTTAACTTTAAGGGGTTAAAAATTTTAATTTATGCTGTGAAAGGAGACAAATAAAATAATGCACATGCAACATAATATAAATGATATAGGAAACTATTGGTGGTTCTTAAAGAGTTAAGTAATGGTTCGTAAACATAAGATTATTTATTTTCAGCTGTTACAATCGTCCCTTTACTTATTGTTACAATCGTCCCCAAGACGCCATTTCAGCTTCATTTGTTAAAAACAATGCTAGTTAATTAGCAAAACTAATCTTTTTTTTATTGAAATGTTATTTAAGGTGTCCACTTACATATTCGGTTATTAATTTTTATTTGTTTGAACAAAATTATTTTGTTACAATACAATATTCTAATACCAAAAAAAGTACTTGCGTAGCGTGAAAATATCTTTTGTGATGTAACTCTTTCAAAAGTACATAAAAATGGTTGCCATCAGGGGTGTACATGTAGATTTATTAAATAGACCTTGTGCGCCACCTAGGAACCAAATCTACAACCCGACACTCGAAATTTTTGCTCTGTTACAATCGTACCCTGTTACAATTGTCCCCACTCTCCCCTACATTCATAATAAAATTATGTTTCAAGTACGTTTCATGAAGTCTGTTTTTTCTTTTTTAATTTGTTTCAGAATAACGGTTTCCGAATAATAGGAGGTTTTTTAAAAGTATTGAAAACATAATCTTTTCAGAGGAAAACAGCTTGCTTTTCTACTCTGCAATAATTTTAAAATCAATATAGAGTAAAAATTACCCGCGCTCTGGATGCCAGTGCTTTTTGTCGAAAAATCCACGGAGCAGAATGTATGCTTTCACGAAACTAAACACCTGTCGTACTCTAATTTTTAACGTAACATTCATTGTAAATTCATTGTAATAGTTAAATAAATACTGCTGTGAAATTTATGGTACAAAATTTTATGGTTTAAAACCTTACGGCATGAAATTTTATAATAAATTGGATTCAGTGGATGCTGCTTTCTGGGTGTCAGTATTTTTTACCGTAATTTGTACCGGATTCATTTTTTACATTCATAGTAATCTTATTTTCCCTAATCTTATTTCGTATAAGGGCAGCTGTAGTACTAAAAAACGCTTTCGTAGAATTTTTTTAATCCAATTTTTATTTTATATATTTGGTCATATCTTCAAACCTAGAACTGAATTCAGTGATTTTTAAAGGAGTAAGAAATTTTTGATTGCATTTCAAGAGAAAGCTTTGTATGGAAATGGAAAAGCTTTATATGGAAATTAGAAAAAAAATTCAACGTTGAACCATTATATAGACATTGTTCAACAATCGTGAAATGAGCTCCCATTTTCACGCATAGGTTCTTCATTGAGAACTCATTTCGTGATTGCCAGACTGTAACTTGAACCCCGACACGTTGCAAATTACTAGCTTAATACGTTGATCCACCCTAATAATACGTTGATACAATTTTAATAAGATGTTTATCTAAATAACTATCTAATTAAGTTGAATGAAATTATACTGAAATGAAGCTTACTTTAGATAAGATTTGCAATAATACGGTTTGAAGCTTTAAGATTAGATTTACGATAATACGATTCTAGTTAGTTAATATTAAGACGGCGTCATGTTTGAACTAAATTTTTGTGCCACTAATTCTAAAAAAAGCATGCGTTGTTTATATTAATACATAATGTATACGTGTTAAGCTTGTGTTTATTGTACATAAATAACCAAATAATAAAAAATAACTTAAATAAGCAAACATATATTTCATTATTATTAAGTTTAGAAATTCGAATATATTAGTGCATTATAAAGCAAAGGAATCTTTGTTTGAAATAGAAATTTCATTCTTGGAAAACAAGAGACATAACATTATTTTTTTAACAAAATGCACAGACCATTAATATTAAGACTAAGAAAAATAATCCAATGATATTAGTTTGAAAATACCAAAATATTTGACCTTATCTTCAACCCATCAAATTAACTCAAATAATTCTAAAGTGGAACAACACCTTTAATTTTGTTCCAAGAAGTCTTAATTGGAAATGGTGAGTAAGACGAGGAAAAGAACAGCAATATTCACTTAAAACACATTTCTTGAAACTGCAGTAGGGTTTTCTGTGAGCAACACTTCAAGATGGCTTCCATTTGCGTAAATCATTAGGGGAAGATGTTGGAATGTCTCGTAAATTCTTAAGTGCTCGAGAGCAAACGAATTGTTAGAATCTTCTTAAGGTAAGGAAACTCTCTTTTCTTTGAGAGGACCAACTTGTCTCATTATTGGAACATCTTTATACAATCCGGATCTTCTTTATCTTGTCTATGAGTTTATTCTTTGAATCTCGAGATTGCTTAAATTAAAGGAATTTCTCTTCAAGCAAAATGTAAGGGTGAGTAATTCTCATTTTATTACATTTTAATTAAATGCAAGTAACAAAATAAATAACAAAATTTTAACAGGCAAATTAACTGTTTATTTGACTTATATCTTATATTCCCAATATATATATATATATATATATATATATATATATATATATATATATATATATATATATATATATATATATATATATATATATATATATATATATATATATATATATATATATATATATATATATATATATATATATATATGTATATATATGAGATAAAATTAACTTCACTATTCACTATACATACAAAAAAACGTAGTATACAACCATACTGTCCTTCGCCATTTACATCAATGTAAAAATACGATACTTTAATCAGTGTGCAAATTAAAAACAAAATGTAGATCGTTTTTAATAGGTACTTAAAAATTTTTTTGATTCTAAATTAAACAATAATTATTGCAATTTGTATATGAATACCTATGCATTTTTTTTAAAAAAAGTAAAGCATTCATATCTTTCATAAACTTTTTCAAACTTTTATGCTCTTTTTTTAATTTTAAAACATCGAGTAATTTAGTACTAAAAATTTTATTTTTCGTTAAAAAAATTTCTTTTATTAAAACAATTAATTATTTTTATAGTTGTTGTTGCTTATCCTCTTCTGGCCTGGCGAAGTCAGACCAGATCTATGAACCCGTTGACCTGAAGAAAATCAAACACCAAAAGAGGAGTAGAGTTCCCAGAGAAATCAGTTCAGGATGTGACCGGCGGAAGCCCGGTGTAGATGGCATTTAGGGCAGAGGGGGTAAGTTTTAGTTCCCTCAGAAAATAGTGAACCTTTAAGATGGCCGGTAGGTAAGCGGGAGATGGTGGTGCAGACTCTCCTTTCAAAGGGAAGGGTCAAAGAAGCTCCAGGCTTATTTCCCTTGTACCAATGGTGGGTGGGGGGAATCAACCAGTCTCTGAGAAGCTGGGATTTCTTCAGGGAGTAAAGTTCAAGATAGGTAAGATCAGAAGAGGTAGGGTGCGGTTGGCTGCAACCCTCTTTAGCTAGGCTGCCCGCTAAATCATTACCATAGATACCGACGTGAGAAGGAACCCACTGCAGGTGAATATTATGTTGGAGGGACAAGAGTTTTAGGTTGTTTTCGATGGAAATACTGGTTTTGTTGCTAATTTGGGTCCGGTTGTTGAGATGTTGCAGGGAGCTGCAGCTATCAGAGAATATCCAAAGGTCTTTAAAATAAAGGTCATTTTGCATAACAAATTCCAGACCCCTGTTGATAGCCAGAAGTTCACTTCTGAAAACGCAGCAGAAGTCTGGGTTACGCTGGCAGAGAGAAAATTTTTCATCAGGAGTCTCGTTGTAGACTCCGCTTCCAGCATGACTATCGATTTTGCTGCCATCAGTGAAAATTTTTGCGTCTTGAAGCTTGCAAGAATTTTTATAGTGAAACTACAATATATTTTAAGAAACATATTACCCTTATGTTCGATAAACATGCCTTTTTCAAAAATATTCTTATTTTCGAATTCAAAAACGTTATTTTATTTTTGTAAGAAAGCTCTTTTGTAAATCTTAGTGAAACATCCATTATTGGGCTAATTGACAATGATATGTTCCTTTTGTTAGTTGCAAACTTTATATTTTGATATGGAAAATGTTTAATTATTTTTTGGAGAAATTAAAACTCCTTTTTTAATTTTCAGAAATAAAATGTTAATTAAATAAATCCAAATGTCGAATCAATGTATTGTGAGCTGAAACTGTAAGGAATTCGCTAAAGGTGAGATCGAAATCATGGTGTATCGTCTGATCATCTCAGCCGTAATTATTATCTAACCCAGAATCTGTAAACTGTTTTGCAGTGTTGATCAACAATTGCCTTGGGTGAAATACGATGAATAGAACTGGAGTGGAAATTCAAAATAGCATAATACGTGTGGAATGAACTTGTCTTGAGTTACTAAGATTCAAACAGGTGTCATTTATTATTATACTATTCTTTTAAGAAGGATTACGACTTAAGGAGTATATATATATATATATATATATATATATATATATATATATATATATATATATATATATATATATATATATATATACACCGAAGAGCCATTACATTATGAATACCCTTCTAATAACATGTAGAACCATCTTTAGCCTTCAAAACTGCTAGCACCCTCAGTGGCATTGATTCCACATGGTGCTGATAGGTAGTCTGAGGTATCTGGTACCAAGAACTCACCAACTGGTCCTGTAATTCCCTCATATTGCAAGGGGATAGCGTGGCAGCACGAATTTTATTTTCCAACTAGGACCACAAATGTTCTATTGGATTAAGGTCAGGTGAATTTGGGGGCCAAGACATGACTTGAAAGTCACTGGAATATTCCTCGATGATTCGACCCTTATGACATGGTGCATTATCCTGTTGGTAAGCACCACCCCCGCAGGAAAAACTGTTGCCATGAATGGGTGAACCTGGTCTGCGACTATGTTCAAGTAGCTTACAGACGTCAGGGATTGTTCTATGTGGATTATGGGTCCTAATGTGCCCCATGAAAACATTGTTCCTGGGCGAGAAACCATAAAAACCTGGGCTAGCCCATTGTTATAGATGGAGGGTGGTCATAGTGTAATGGCTCTTCGGTGTATATGTATGACTTTAAATATTACATGCGACCAACTATATCTGACCATGCATCACTATTATTTATAAATTTTAAGTAAAATATTCAATATATTAGTTTGATGTGTTTTAATTGCTTTTCAAATGTTCGAATTCCGCATATATATTTCCCGCATTATTCTAAAAATATCTTTCTCTCATTAATTTCAAGACGTAGAATTCGTTCTTTCACAAAGAGCTATAAAGAAATGCGAATTAAAAGATTATTTTCTACTCATCTAAAATACTCGTTAAGAAAATCTCGAAAATGTCCTATTGTCAGATTGGTGTCATCTTTGGAACATATCAAAGTCTCTAAATTTTCCCATTGAAATGATGTTTGATTCAGCTAAGGATATTCTTGCAACCAATTCCCTTTCAGAATCCCTGTTTAAATAGCAGGACCTAGAAAAATTGAGCGGCTTTTTCATATTTTCATGGCTAGATAAATCTGTTCCAAATCCCAGCATCCCTACCATGGAAACCCACCATTCCAACGCATTCCATCCCCAAAATCCAACGCAAGTTGTTAAATAAACTTAATATACTTTAATGAGATGCCTATCTATTTTAATTTGCCGAAGTCTCTTGAATCACCTAGCCTTGGAATGAATATTATTAACATTACTATAAACTGTTATATTAGTCTTGTCTTGTCGTTCGAGCAGGGCAGCAGCCCCTATCACATGAGCTATTTATTCATGGAAGTCATTCATTATGGTTAGCAGTTGCTGTGGTTGCTATCATAAGATTCAAGCACTTTGCTTGAATGCTTAAAAACAAATGGAAATAAAAGTATCAACTAGCTCTAAAATATTTGTGTTTGAAAATTTAAGTTGTGGTTGCAGATGTGTGTTTGTTAGATTAGTCTATCTATTCTTTATATATCTTTATTTTGTTTTGTGTTGGAAAGTGATAAGTTTATTTCTTCTATTTTTTTCTATATTATTATATTTATTCATTTTTTGACGTATAGATGCATTATTTTAAAGAGTAAATTTTTATCCCAGGAAAAATATTATTAGTTTTGAAATGCATCATTTATGTAAAGGAATGCATCCAAAGGAAAACTTTTACGTTTATTTCAGTGGGATTTTTTATTATTTATTTTATTTTTGCTAATGGTATTAATAGCATATTTTATGTTATTAATATTATTATTATTAGATAAGTTCGTTTTCATTACAGGAACGGTGATGATAATACAAAGAACTTTTTACCAAATGGAAAATCGAAAAAAAAAAGCAGCTTTTGTTCTCTTGCATTAGAGTCCCCGGGCTAAATCTTTTTAGTCACAATAGGTTGAATTGTGAAAATTAATTCAAAAATATTTTTTTTTTAAATTACCGAAAAAATAAATAAGTGAAATACTTTTTTTTAAGAAAAAGCAAAGTAAGACCCCCTCCCCCAAATCACACAACACCTGATTCTAATAAAAAAGGATAAAAGTTGCTTCGTAATTTAAAAAATGTATGAAAAAATGACTTTATCGAAAATGAAGTCAATCTAATGAAGAGTAAGTGTTCGCCAATCTCATTAGTTCACCAATCTTGGAAGGATTCGGAAAATAAAAAAAAATCGAAGACCATTTTAAATGTATAGCAAATATTTATAGAACTTGAATTTTGATGGTAACATGTTCGCAATTACAGCAAAAATATCCATTTTTAGAATTCAATTTCTTCTCCTCAGCATTTAAATGAGAAAAAACAATTGTGTTGTCCAAATTGTGTAGAATTAAATGATTATATATGATTTTTTAGAATTCAATGATCATAAAAATCTAGGAAACATGAAAACTTATAACAACACGACAACAGAGTCTTCAATTTTTTTAAAAAGATGTTTCAATTAATTTAAAATATGTTTTCATCAAAGGAATTTTAGTAAAACATTAAAATCAGTGTTTCATTCAAAAAAGAGAAATAAATGTTGCATTAAAACTTTGTCGAACATGTTTAACAGACGTCATACGAGACATTCTTCCTGTGTGTGAAGTAAAAATACTTCCTGAACGTATTTAGTAATTTCATCTTCTTCAGGCAAATATTAAAGTCAAGTATTTTTAAATGATTTGAGCTCCATTCTACTTTCCAATAACGAAAGCGTGGGTGTTTTTAAATACGACTTAATCTGTGGGTGTATCGAAATGAATGAAATTTTCACCATTTAGTTATATAGGATTTCTCCAATTATGCTTAAACACGTAGGTTGTGGCAATAAAATTGTAATTTTTTTTTCATTTTAGGTTTATATTAAAATTTAAACACACGAGCATAAGAAATTAGAAAAAAATTGAGATATTGTTTTTAAATTTTAATATCTTTTAATTATTATTTTTTTTGTAGCTGGGTCAACCTTTCTTGTCTGCTTTTTATAGGGCATTTTCAGCATTTTCCCTCTCCCCCGTAGTGGTTGTATCAGTTACTGGAGACATATAAGCACCCCGTGCATCTTTTCACTCATTCAGTTTCAATCATTTTATTTCTCTTATTCAATAATTTAATTTTTTTCTACAACGAGTTTGAAAGCTGCTTTGCTATCTAACAAAAATGCTATCTAACTCCGTATAAAAATCAACGGCGTTATCTATCTATGCATAAAAATCAGACCTAGTTTTTTTTCACTTTGTAGTGATCAACATCAGCAAGCATGTGGTTAACCTAAATTTAAATCCTGAACTTTAGGTTCAAATAGTAAATGACTGTCGTCTGGTATCTACGAAGTAAAATTAGAAACTTCTTCAAAAGGAATCTGTGCTCGACAAATCGACAACTACTTGAACTTTTCTAAGGAACATAAATATCTGTCTGAGAACATAAATTATTGTCTCCAAGAAAACAAAAGTATACAGAAACTATTATAGATATTTTATGCTGCTTGCATTTAAAGAAATAATCAAACCGAGTGTTATTTATTATTTTATGTATTAATTATCAGATAAGTAAATATTATCATGTTTTATTAAATTTTGGTCCCAAAAAAATGGTAAAAAGCTTCAAAGAGTAAAAAAAAAAATATATATATTTGAAGCTATTATATATTTATATTTAAGATCAACGAAGCAAGCGTTATATTTCCAAAGAAACTGTAGAATTTTTTGGAGGAATTTAATTTTTTAATCATGCCATGACCTTTACGGATCTCTGCACTCGTTCAAGAGGCGTGCTTTCTCCCGGGATAGGGATCAAATATTTAATTTCATCAAAAAAAATGTATACTCATTCAGTGAAAGTACGTTTTTTTGTATCTGATTTCCTAACTTAAAATATTGTTTACACAGACATTGCAACTTTACGCACATCGTACTTATAAAATAATGTAGCATAATTTGCTTCACATCCGTTTTCAAAGTAAATATTTGGAATTATAAAATTGATCATTTAAAAAAAAACTTTTATTAATATAATAACATTTTGATAACTTTTATTTATTTATTAGACTTTCATTTGTTTCTTACTTCATAATTATTCTTCACAAATGTTTTTAAAATAAAAATTGGGAATTATAAAATTGATAATTTAAAAATTTATTTGACAAATTTTATTAATTAATTCAACTTTAATTTGCTTCTTATAAAATTCTTTTTTCACAAATCAACATTAGGATTTACAAAATCAACATTTAGACTTACATTTCAACATTTGGATTAAGATCAACATCTGGATTTACAAAACTGATCATTTAAATAATTGTTTATGATATACTTTATTAATTCATTCAACTTATATTTAACTCTTTAAAATCAGATATGTTCTTTCGTACGATCAATCAATCATCGATTAAATTTAACTTTTAATGTCTCACAATCATCTCAGATTTCAAGCGCAAAAGCGTAAATCATTTTAAATTTTCGAATTTGAAGATCAATATAGTCTCCTTATTAAAATAAATAAATAAAATTAACTATGGGAAAATTATACTCTTTGATTAAAAATCTAGCTCTTAATTTATTATTGAAAGGGAATATTCAAAAGTATTTTTTCCACTTAAACTTAAACATTGCTCATATGACGTACCCTTACAGTAAAATAACTTGGGTAGTCACTGGATCAATATTCACGAATCTTGGCTCAATAAGGGTTAAAAGGGCCGATATTTCTCCGATATGGGCCCTATATATAATTGTCCGGTTCACCTGATATTTTATAATCATTATTCAGCATATCCTATATCTAAATCAATTATATATATATATATATATATATATATATATATATATATATATATATATATATATATATATATATATATATATATATATATATATATATATATATATATATATATAAAAATCAACCATTATTTATAGTCCTAGACCGATATTGACACTGCATAGGACGATTATTAAAAAATCTAGACATCCCAATATTGGTCCCTCGGAGCATGTTCATATGGGACTCGTATTGAGCCAATTTTGAGACCAACTGGGGCCAAGATATAATTATCGCTAGGGTATTTTATTATTTTATATATTTTTTTACAATAGAACCATACCTTAGCGTTTTTAAAAACTAATTTTGAAATTTAGAAAGATTAAAATTTTTCATTTACTAAGCAGAATGCATCAAAATATACCTCACTGTCAATTTTAATTTTTTTAAATTAATTTTTTTTCTAATCATTAAAAATTTTGACATGCAGAAATTTTTTTTTATATATTTATAGTGAATTTTTCTTTTGTAAATTATTTCTGAAAGCATAAAATAAGCAATAATATATACAGTATATTTGAAATTGCAATCGGCGGTATGGAAACAATAAAAGCAATAAAAAGAGCATGAATGTACTAGACGACGACCGATCTACTGCAGAACATATAAACTATATATCTTTTAAATCAGAAACGGGAAATATTTCTAAAACATTATTAATATTTTTTGTTATTTTTAAACAGTTTTATAGAAATGATTAAAACAGTATTTTTTTGTTAAAAACTTAAACTTACTGGTATTAAAAATAATAATAACAGTAATAACAGGAAATGAAATATTGCAAATGCAAACCATTAAGAAAGCTATGAAAATTACTTCACACTAAGTCATTGTGCCATTAACGACTCGCTAGAAATGACTGTGTCTTTGAGTAACGCATGGGATTTACGTTTCAATCATAGTAATGGCTTGATCATTACGTTACTATACAACTTGTTTCTATCTAGATGAGTGAAATATTCATTCAACTAATCATATGAAAGAAAATTATTTTTTGATGTGATAAATTGCATTGTGGTCGACGACACTGAATATATTAAACTTTTCTCTGAATATTTTCTTTGGTAGTCATAAGGGAAATCATGCAGAGCTGATTACTGGTTAAGGTCTTTCACGTTGAAATGATATTGTGGAGTTTTATAACACGCAGTGAGCAATATACATATGTTGTATAATGAGAATTTTCTGAGAGCTTTTAATTATTATAATGTTAATTAAAAGAGTTATAATATAAGTGATGCAAAAAATATTAATTTTATCAAAGATGGAAACATGCTGCAAAATTTTGTGTATATTCATTTATAATATGAAATTGAGTAAAAATTTGTTTTTTTTTTTTGATGAAGTAACCAGTATTTTTACATAGAAATTTTAAATGTTTGATATTTTTTTAAAGAACGTTATAAATATGTTACGTAGATACAATTAGGTTAATGATACATTAGTTAAGAAACATTACTACTACATGATTTAGTTAAGAAATTACATTGTGTTACGGAACTTAAATGACATAACTAATATTTCAATGAAGTGTTTACGGTGCAATTTTCAAAAATAAATATCATTTAATTTTGCTTGTTCTTACATCGTTTGCTGCGCCTTTTCTAAAAAAATAATCTATATATACATAGATTTTTAACAAAATAATCGAAATTGTTATTGTAAATGCACATGATTCATAGGGAGTTTTTGCGATATACTGCTTTAATTTCTTTTTTACATATTGCAGCATTTTCTTATTGATATAATTTTTTTTTAAATTTTAACTCTCTTATTTAATTTATTTATTAATTAATTTGTTTTTAAATTCACAATTTTTTTACTGTTTCTCGAAGCATGCTAGGTAAGACTCACTTTTCTACAACTTTAACAAAATTAGTAACCTACTCTCTTAAAATGAACGAGTGAAAATCACTCAACTTGAGTGCTATTTAACTCTTTCATCCAGAAAGAACCGGCCTTCTCATCTTGAGTTAAAATCACTCAAGTGAAAGAGTTATATGGAAATAGCTCAATTTGAGTGAAAAAAATTTCACTCAAACTTGAGTTATTTTCACTCGAGTTTGAGTGATTTTCTGTATTACCTGAGTGGATCGTTTTCACTCAAACTTGAGTAATTTTAACTCGTGTTTCAGTGATTTTCTGTATTTCAGTTTGAAAATTGCAGTCAAAATTTTTATTGTTAATATACAAAATGTTTGTATTTAGTGGTGCCATCTATCGTAAGCGATAGAAAATACTATAGTTTTTGTTTAAAAAAATTCCTTTTGAAAGAAAGCCTTAGATATGAATTTTTTTTATCATTACGCTTGTTGAATTTATATATCGAATTAGATAGATTAGTACTTGTGAAAGTTTTCGCTGTGAGCATATCGACACTGTGTATCCTGGAGATTCGAACGCGCTTCTCCTCTGTCGTGAGATTGACCGATTAACCCTCTCGGCTACAGTCCTGTGCCAAGACGGCTGCAAAGAACTAATTACTTTCATGAGCTGGGTCTTGTTGTCGAGGATAAAGTTTTTATTTGTTAAATCAAATAAGGTGAAGTTACAAAAAATTTTCAGAGTTAGCAGTTTGAATAGCAGCATTTTATGGTTATCCAATTGTTTTGATTGTATACGGTGAAACAACAATTAAATGAATTATTACTAAAGAGTTTTTTTTTTTTTTATGAAAAATTCCTAACCACTGAAGATTTGAGTTTTTTTTTTCTTTCCCCTAAGTTTCGTCATTTTTCTTTTAAGTTTAATTTTCAAAAGTAAGGAGCTCTAAACGAATTTTTAAAGTAAGCAGCTTTATAAATATTATGCTCATTTAGGTTCAACTGAAAATACTATGAGTTATTTTTTTTCGAACAAATTTATTCGTTTAATTTATAAAGCTTTATTTTCAAGCAATAAAAAAGGTAGATAGTTTTAAATTGCCTAAATTTTTTTAAGACAAATTTCTGAAAGTAAATGAAATTAATAAATTTTTGAAGAAGACGTTTGAAGTTAAAAAATCTGGATTAAATACCCTTTTTCAAACTCAATTTTGCAAACTCTTTCGATATAAATTTGTTTAAAATCCAACCTATATATTCGTTTTGATTAGAATAAAATAAGTATAATTTTTTTTCTGCAATAATCCTAGCTTAGTATGAGTTCGAATAAAAAAAATAACCAATTAACATTAACTACTTGACTTTACTTTAATATTGTTTTTACCAAGATATTTCTTTTTTATTTCTTAATTTATTTCTTTTAGTCAAAAAGAAATAAATAATAAAAATTAATAAAAACGACTTTTTTAATAAAATTACTAAAATACAGAAATATTTAAATACCTAATTTTAGGCATATTTTAAACTAATTAAATTGTATCGCTTCTGAATTATAAATAATTACAATTATATCAAGTACGTATTTTATGAATTTTAACTATTATGAATATAGATAGTGTACGTTATTTCCTCTATCAATACATATGTTTAGAATTTTTACCTAATTGTAAGAAATTAATATACAATCAAAAAGAAAGAAAAAGAAAAAGCATTATAAAAATTTAATATACCAGCCAGGAAAAAAGATTGAAGACATTAAACTCTTTAAATTTTACAACAATGAAAAGTAACTGCAGTTTTTCTGCAGATTCCTCAGAAAGTATACTTCTGAAACAATGACTGCATAATTACTTCAAATTTTCTGCAGAATGACCACTGATTTAAAGTTTCAGTTTTTTGTAAATTTATGATTTTAAAGTGACCTCACTTAAACTACAGTAATTTTGTAGACAATAGCTAAAAGTTTTTTTCGAAATAAATTACTGAAAAATTACTTCGCATTAGCTGCAAAATAAATGCAGTGTTTTTACAGTTAAGATTGCACTACAGAAAATTTGCAGTTAACTCTTGAAAAACTACGAAATCACTTCAGTTCTGTAGAAAAACTACATTTTATTTTCAGCTGGGATATAGGTATATAAATTCAAATTGAACTATATCTCATAATAAATATTATTTTTAATTCTGCTCCTATTTTTTTACTAATAATCTATAACTATTGTAAAATTCTAATTTATTTGCATTTTCAAAAAATTTAATTAGCATTGTACTTTTAATTAAATATTAATTCTGCGTTTTCAATTTTGCCTCGAAAATTGAACTTGAAGAAAAGTGGTGAGAACTTTTATGCTAGCAACAAAGAAAAAATAGTTCGTATAATGTGATAAATACTTTATGAAATAAGAAGATAGTATTAATTCTGAATCAGGGCTCGAAAAACCGCCCGTCCCGTTAATGTTCATGATACATTTTCAATTTTTGTTATCTTACAAGAGTCTAGCTCCTCACTTCTAAAATGACCCTCTAATCTCGAAATACAGCAACATACTGCTCATGGTGGAATTGATGTTTTCTCTGTCTGGGAGTACTGCAGCGGTTGAAAGGGGCTTTTCAGCAATGAACTTACAAAAAAACACATTACTTACCGATCTTAAACAAGAAGCGTTAAACGCATTTATGAACATCTACCTAAATGGAAAACCTCTTTCAGATTTCTGTGCAGAAACCTCTGTAAATCATTGACTTGATTGTGGAACTGGCAAACGTCATATTTGATTCATTTAAAAAACGCAGTACCATCGGATAAATTGACATGATAATTGACAGATAACTTAGCCTTTGTTATTTAAATTATTTCATCAAAGAAATAAATTATTTCATAATAGAAATACTAGGTTTTAATATTAGTGACCTAGTATTTCTTTTATTACTGTATAATGTAATCCTAGTATTTGTAATCCTTGTAACTACTAATTCATCGTGCGATTTACATAAATGTTTGTAATAAATAAGAGAAAATTATATTTTTATTTATTTAAAAGCGACTGGTTAGTTTCAAAGGAGGACGGGTACATTGTTGGACAAGCCGTCCTCGGGGACCGGTAAAATTTCTGAGTTTTTTCGAGTCCTGTTCTGAATTCCAATTAAATAAAGCTTAAAACAGGATACAAACAGAAAAATTCGAAATACTGCTTAATTTTTTTAAATATAATATTTTACACTTTTCCTTTGAATGATATATTTATAATAAAATGCATTGAACATCTGAAGATTCTGATTTGAATGAATGGATATTGCAAATGTGAACTTTCAGAAAATAGAGACAGTCAACTTTATTAATAGAAAGCAATTTAAATAACAGCAATTATAGACTGTATGAACAATAATTTCGTATATATCTTTTATAAAAAAAATATAGAATGATATGAAATTAATTATCCAGAAATGTTTTGTACCAAAATTATACATCAAGAAAGCTCAAACATGGATATAAATTTATTATATTAAAATTAAATGTTAAAACTTTAATATGAAATCTGAAAAAATTCTAAAATTCTTATCAGATATAATATATTTCCACATGATTTGACAAAGATTCTAGCATGGAATCAGATTTTTTTTATATCCCATAATCATCCACATTTAACACCTTCAATTTTAAAAAATTTTTTTGACAAATAATTTAAATGAATAGTATTTTATTAAAAAACGCTGAAAAACAGCTAATTTAAATGGAATGTGTATATAACAAATTCAAAATAAAAGTATTTTCAAAATAAAAGCAACAAGGTATATCTACTTACTAAAAAGTAAAACAGCGTCTTCTTCAGAAATACCGTTGTGAACTAAAAGTTGTTTTAATTCTTCTTAATTCAAAATATTAAATGACATATTCTCCAGAAAAAAAATTTAACGTAAAATGAAAACGAAAACATAATCTATTTAGATCACAGAACATAAAAATTTTATTTAGATTTATTATCGTTTGCTTTTTAAAATAAAACGAAGGAAATTACAGCTTATAGCTCACACGCAATTAAATAATAAATGAATCACTCAAGTTTGAGCTAAAAGCACTCAAATATTGCTTAATAAATACCACTCAAGTTTGAGTAAACGCAAAGCAAGAATTTCGCTCAAATAAGAATGTATTTCACTCAAGTTGAGTTTAAAAAATTTAACTCTTTTTTGAGTAGGGGAAATAACTCTTTCATTTTAAGAGAGTAAGAAATTATAATATTAAATAAAACTATCATAAGACATTTTCTGAGTTGGCTTTATCGGAATGGCTTATAATGTTTGTCATCTGTTTGTAGCCTTATTTACTTAATAATTTACTTAATTACATAAATGATTGTATTTACTTAACTTATATTACTTTTTTTTTATTAATGATGATTTCTCTAGAGCGCACAAACGTGTTAAAACCTAATTACTAGGGTGAATTTCCTCCACTATGGAGAAAGTTTGACCTAGAAAATTCAAAGATTCACTAAAACCAGCACATAAATTGATTAAAAATATTGCAGACAGCAATTTTGCCCTCTAAACAATAAACACAATTTTCAACTGAAAAAAATATAATCAATTTCAGCCAATATTTGTTTAATGCATTAAGTTTGAATCGGTAAATTGCTCTATTTGAGGATACGATTCTAAGATTTAGTTTTATGTGTTTTGTCACTCATTTTTTCATGTAGTGGCTTTTATTGTTTTCTTCCATAACAAGGTAATCGCGCTAAATTCTAAATTTAGAGCGAATTCATATAATTTCAAATTTATATATCCTTTAACCCCTTCCTTCTCGCTCCCGTGAAAATGACGGGGTGAGGTTTCGCCCTCTATTTCTCGCTCCCGTGATATTGACGGACTGGAGTGTTCAGTAGTAACGCGCCGATAAGAATAAAACTAATAAATTTCTTTTCCCAAGAAAACATTTTATTTCTAATTTTACACACCAGATGGCAGTACCAGGATATTTTTAAGGCAATTGTAGATAGTTAGTTTATTTTAAACTAGATGTCAGCAATAATCAAATACGTAATACAAATACAAAAGCCAAAAAAATAGGCATTTTTATGACCATTTTCTGGAAAATTAACCGATCGTTAAAAGATTAATAGCCATTTTGAAAGAAATGCTAAGATAACATTAAAGTATGAAGCAAGGATATACAATGAGCATATTAACTGTTAGCACATTAACTTTAAATATATATATATTTATTTCAAAGAGTATACTTATACCACTTGTGAGTAAATAACTTGTATTAATTAAAGTACATTAATTCTTTAACTAATCTGTGTTACTTAATCTCCTTTTTGGCCAATCCTTTCATTTTTTGTATAAGCAAAAATAATTAAACAAAATAAAAAAGATTTTTTGACATTGGATAAATAATAATAATAGTACATTTTTATAGCTATTTTCCAACTAATGATTAACATATTAATGAACTTAGTATACATTTCCACTAAAAATACGTTATTTTTTAACAGTTTATATTAGGTAATTTAGATTAATAACCAAAATCCCAACGATTTTCCCCAAAATTAAAGTAAATTACTGGAGGGTACATTTTTCTCGACATACCAAGATCATTTAAAAGAAAATGTCGTGTTTTAAGAACTTTGTCCGACACTTTGTCGAGATTTATTTAAAGTAAATGTAATTAACGTAAGATTTTTTGGATCTATTTAGGTTTTTATCTTAAAATACTCTATCAATTACTTATCGGTAATGCCAAGAAAAAACAAATTGCTCAGTTACTATCACTTATCATCGTTACAAATTTTTTCGTATCATAATCTAAGCACGTTTGCTAACAAAACTTAACTAGAATAGAAAGTTCTGAAAGCTATATTTTAAATAAATTCGGTATTCAAGTGGTGATTAATGATTAAGTTACAAATAGCTGCGATGTCATTTCGCACTTTTATTTTATTTTTCAATTCTTTTCCTTCAACATTTTGAAACAAAAAGTTTAAGATTAATCTCTGTTAGAAGAGTGTAACGTAATAAATAAACTAAAGAAAATTGTAACGTAGTAAATAAACTAATTCAAATATTGATTTTTGCATGATATATATTTTTACTTTTTATTATTTTTCAACAAAAAAATTTGTAAATAGGGGTAGTTACAAAATTCCATTTCTTCGTATGTATATGTCTGAAGAAAGATGTTTTGAAAATATTTTTCATATAACTTTCATTTTACAATGAACAATGGGGATTGAAAAAGTTTCCCCAAATTTGTTTTCGATTCAGTATGATATTTTTAAATTCCTTTTCCATTTGACTTTTCACTAAGTAATATAAATATATATATATATATATATATATATATATATATATATATATATATATATATATATATATATTAAAAGTTCAAAATGAAGATAAAACAAAGAAAAATTATAGACATGGGGAAAAGGGGGGGGGAATAAGTAAAAAAAATAACAAGCAACAGTTTAAAAAAAAAAAAAATAAGGATAAAATTTTCTTTGAAAAAAACGGAAAAAAAGATGTAATCTTTTCATCAGCCCACGCGATTATATTCGCAAAAAAGAGTGCTTTCTGAAATTGTATCAATATAGCCAAAGCAAACTATATTAATACAATAGTGTGAGGAGCACTCAAATTTTTTTTTTTTTAAAAATTACAACAAATAAAATAGAACACAATAAGTAAAAATAACATGTAAAAACAGAAAATAAAATAAAAAGAAAAAACAGTATAAAACATAGACTATAAAGCGAGTAGCGAAATCAGATGTACTTACATGGACGGGAAATTTTTTCAAGAATGATTTAAAAATGTTTTCGCAACAAGATTGCCAAATTACAAAATATGAAAACAAGAGCGCAAATTGAGTGTAACTAGAGGGTAATAAAGTGCCGTTCTTACTGCACTGCTGAAGTGATTTGTTATTCTGTGCATTGATTTGTTAGTTACCAAGGATGGGCCCGAAATGGATGTGCGCAAGGTATATACTGGATAATTTAAGATATATATATATATATCTATATATATATATATATATATATATATATATATATATATATATATATATATATATATATATATATATATATATATATATATATATATATATATATATATATATATATGCGTATAAGTTAAATGCACTTGTTTAGAAAATTCTTACATTTCTATTCTGGAATTCTAGAATGTCATTTTACATGTTTAAGCTTTAACAATAATTAAATAGTTTCTGCCTGTTACTTTGTAAAGTACAAAATAAATTTAAACTCCTTAAAAAAAAAAAAAAAATTTTTTTTTGTACAAAATTAAATTAGACTCTGAAGCGTTATATTTTTCTCTTTTTGAAAAACAGTTTTAATCTTATCATAAACTTCTATAATAGAATTGAAAATTATGAGTTAAGATTGTGATAGCAATAAAATACTGTACGCATCAACTGTATATAATATGCACACTATTTAAAGCTTCGCATTGTAAAATGCAAGCATATTCTTGCTAAAAACCATCCATTTTTGACACAAATTTTCAAAATCCGCCAATGACGCCTACTATTAAATTGTAAAGGTTTCTGAAAACGTTTCCGTCTTTCTTTGAAAGTCGTCGGAATCGCATTAAGGTATAGATTTTATATCTAAAAAAAAACTAAATGTATCAAAGAGAATATAAAAGATCACTCAACATCCAACACTGTGTTTGAAGTAGTTGGCTTGAAAAGCTTTGCACGCAAATCATTCGATGCCATGTCGTGTCGTTTAAAAGTGGGAAAAATTCTAAATGTGTGCCGCAAATCACAAGCGGCAGAAAATTTGTATAAAACGAAAAAAAAAGGAGTGGAAAGAAGAAAATTTTTCCTTATCGATATTCGATTTCAGCATTTGATGGTGCAGGATAAAAAGAACGAAAATCTATTTTTATATCATTCTATCTCCTCATGGATGAACACCAACATGCAAATATAATTTAACATTTTTAAAATATGAAAATTTAAATATATATAATATTAATCTGTTTGAAAAAAAATCGAGAAATTAATTTGATCAAGATAAACTTTTAATGAATGAAATACTTTAAAAAAATCATTTTAAATCTAAATGAAGATATTTTTTATTTTGATGCCATTTAAAATTAACTCTTATCATTTTTTATTATGAAACAGTTGAGATAAATCCATGTTGAGCTCGTATTCCAAATGGAATGCAAAACATTTAATCAAACCAAATGAGAAAATACTGCCTGTTGATATTTATTACGAATTCAACTTTATTAATAATTATATTTTAATTAAATGGCAACATTTTTAAATAATGTGAAAAATAGACTCTAATTATTACTGTTTTTCAAGCAGCAGTTGTAAAAATTTTTATTGTTAAAAACGTACTCGATGTGAATAAGTATTCAATCAAAATTAAGCATAAATATGGAATGCTAGATGTATTTCCATTAAGAAATGAGTTAAGGTTTACACTTATGAAATTAATAAAAGAAACTCATAAATATGTGTAGCTACGATTATTTTATTTTTTGAGGGGTTGTACATTTAAAATATTAAAATTATCTTTATTTTTTAAAAGGAAACAAATCAAAAATGCAACCTATTTCTCATATATTATCAAATGACGACATTATTTTTTCCCTACATTTCTCGTAATTCACTTCTTATTAAACAGATACAGTTACGTTTATTTTCCAAAATAAATAAATGAATATGGTTATTAATTAGAAAATAAGTATTATATGTACAAATTAGTATTTTTATATCTTTGACTTATTCTGTTGTGAAGTAAGTGGGTGGAGAAATGTAAAAATATCTCGTTAATTCTTTCAAAAGAAAGCTTTAATTTAATTTACAAGTTTTCACGAATTGAGAGATCATTGAAGAATGGTTTTAAAAACCATTTTCTCTGATATCGGATACCCCTAACCGGGTTTACTTAGAGTCACTTTTTTGTGTTTTAACTTATATATTAATTAATAAAGAATAAAATAAGTAGAATTTTAGCGTCTAAATCAAGTTTCAACAATTTTGAATTCTATAAGGAATAAGCTGTGCAATTTTTTAAAAATGAATCCTCCTTTTATTTGTTTTATTATTCTAAAAGTTTTAGGTTAAAGTGAATCTCTTACTTATCTTAATAGAAATTGTTATTAACATGTCAACATGTTAAACGTTCATACAAAACATAATTTGCTAATGGAAAGATATTAGAGCCACTGTGGCTCAGGGGATAGAGCACTCAGCTGCCAATGAGGTTACCCAGGATCAAATCCCAGTGGTGGGTGGTTGATATGAATTTTGCACCCGGCTCGCACCGACCACAGTGCTGACATAAAATATCCTCAGTGGTAGACGGATCATGAGGTAGAATCTCCCTGCCGTTAGGCAAACCGAGGGAGATTTTCATTATTTTCCTCTTTATGTAAAGCAAATGCCGATTAGTTAAGCTAAAAAGTCCTCCACGACGGATAATTTCTCCCAATACTTAACCCAGAAGATCTCTTGTCTTCCGGAATGGGTTCAAAATTACAGGGCTAAATACCATGGGAGTTTGGAAAACCATTTTTCCACTAAATGTAACGCAGTGATGGCTAGTTCAATTAAAAAAGCTTCCACGAATGCTTGCTTGACCCAAATGCTGGATCGAAAATTTCCCTTGTATTCTGAGCTGGGTTCAAATTACAGGACCATAGACTCAGACTCTGATACTTGTAAACTAAAAATTGGGTCTGATGTTCGACACCGGTTATAAAATAAAATATAAAAACAAACAAAAAGGAATTAATACTGCAATTTTGAAAAAAAAAATTTTTACGTATAATTATAATAATTATTATATGTTATATAATAACATATAATTATTATTATTATTATATGTTATTATATAATTATTATAATTATTAGAAAAATATTTTACATATAAAGCTTAGTAAATACTATATATTTGTTGATATGATTTTTTTAATGATAAAATCTTTTTTTAACTAGCTCTTAATCAGCCATCATAGGAACAATGAAATATCGTTTTTTAGCTTGAGAACTATAAATTTTTCTATAAGTCTGCCTATTGGTAAACAAGAATCTTCTTTCTATCTGCTTGATTTTAAAAGTTATTTTTACGAAAACTTTAAAATCTAGCATCAAAACGAAAAAAAGAGAAATAACTATGGCTGTTCGACATCTTGTTGCTAAACTTGTAACTTATTTCTACACGTATTTTATGTTCATAACATAAACAGATTCGTCTACTGTGGAAAATTTGAAAGTAAACAATTTAATTACTTGGACAATGGTTTACAAAAACTACAGTTTTAACAATTTCAAAACTTACCAAAAACTATCAAAATACCCTTAAAAGGAGAACAAAATATTTTTTAACTCAAAAATAACCATGTGTCTGGTTCTGTTTGTTCGGTAAAAATCTTAACACTTCTGTTTGACTGCGAAACTTTACAGAGACTAAATTAGCTCAAAAGGTAACTTATATTTAAAAATCAAATGAATAATAAAAGACTTTTATTATAAATATTTTGCTTTTATTTAACTAAAAATACCTTTTATAGATTTATTTGTTTTTAAAAATAGGAAGAAAAAAACTGCATTCTTGTGTACGCGAATCACATTTATGAAGAATATAGTTATTAGTTCACATACCTAATATAACAAGTTATTTAAAAATAAATGACAGAAGGCACGGAACTAATCTTAAAATGAAAATTCGAGCTTATAATTTCTTTTTAAATGTAAAATATCAATGCTTCTCTTTTTTGGAATGCTTAGTAAATTGGTCGCGATTCGTTCTTTTTAGAAAAAAAGACCGTTGCAACTAATTTTATTTAAATAGCGGTGTCAGTATTTAATTAAGATACGGGCTCATTAAATTACTTAATTACGTAGAATAAACTTAATGAGAAAAGTTTCCATGCGCAATTTAATTTAAAAGTATTCAATGTTTTCTGAACTTTACTGTAAAGTTTAATTAATTCTTTGTCTTTGCTTTATGCTTTATAAAAGAAAATATGCTCACAAAAAAACTAAAAATATGAGGTCAGCAAATTGAAAGTAGAATAAAAATTTAAATAAAAATACAAAGTAGGCATTGGAAAAATTAACGAGAGACGTTATATACATTAGTTTTAGGTATACTGCATTACCAGAAGTGTTTATTTTGTTAATGATTTTGTTAATAATAATAATAACAATAGTAATAATATATATATATATCAATGCATGCCTGAAAAAATAAAGAAAAAATTGTTATTTATATAATGTATTTCATTATAAAGTGGAGAAAAAAAATTATAAATGTAAAAGCAAATGCCGTATTATATTTTTATCGAAAACATTTTTATTGAATTCAACCAGTTATAATTTATTGTTATAACCTCATATCAATTTGCTTTATTGGCGATAAAATCATTCTTTTATAGTTTTCAGAAAATCGTTTATTGTTTTTTCGCACTGAAACTTTCTGCTTACAACCAAGAAGATTATGATGACAATTTGGCCAATAATTTTCTAATTATTATTTACACTTGTTTTTTTTTATCTATTATCTTTAAATATTTGACACAAGCCTGATTTTTGTATAAAAATTAATGAAAATTGAGATTAAAAGTGCTAAAAATAATAAATCAATGTAGAAGTGGAAAATATATTATTCCGCACTATACATTATTCCGATATTTCAATTTTTAAAAGTAAATCTTTTTCTGTCATTCTTAATAGTGTTTGTGATTCATGTTTGTTCCAGTTTGTTTCAAGTATTTGTTCAACAGGTTTAATTGTGGAATGAATTTCGTTTGGTTTCTTAATATAAAGTATGTATCTAAAGTATATATCCCATATGAAAATAAAGTGACTATTTTGAGTTTTTAATCCAAATTAAAATGCATATGTACTTTTCTTCACATTCTTTCTATTCAATAAAGTACATTTGCTTTTCTGGATAATTTTTATTCTATTCTTTTGTCATCATGATAAAATTCTCATGATTAAAGAAAGTTTGAAAATGCCAAATCTTATTTTCTGTTATTTATTATTAATTTCTTGATACTGGGTACAACAACTTATTCAATTTTACACAATAAATTCTCTTGTGTAATTATAATTTAATCATTTTGATTAAGTTAAGGTATTTGTATCGTTACATTGCAAAATATTTTTAACTGAGTTGCTGCACTGGAAATATATCGCGATGTACCATGAAAAAAATTCATCATGATCATGGAAATATATAATGGACTAAGAAATATATCATTTATTCAAAAATTTATGGAAAAATTATAATCAAAACTTCTAGAAAATGGTAAAGTTCATCGTGTTTTTGACTTTACTTGAAAGCTCACCAAAAAATCTCAATAGACCAAAGACCAAAAAGCTCATTAAATTTTATAAAACCTTTGAAAATGATATTGGTAAAACTAACAATACAATAATATTTTAAATGTGTGTTAAAATCTGGTAAAAGTGGTAAAATTTGGCGTCTTATTGTGATACCTTAGACTTTTTTACTAAATTTGAGGTAGAAAAGTAATAAGAATTATTTTTAAAACCAGAGTTTCTGGTATACAGTGATCAATGAACGAAAAAATTACCAAATGAATGATTTAAAACCGTATATTTTGTTTTCATTGTCAGAATTAATTTTTTAACAAAAATGTAATTACAATCAAGTACGGAAATTTCAGCAGATATTTTTTCCGTGTATAAATAAATAGCAGTAGACTAATAACTTGAGTTTTTCTGTTTTCTTAAAGTGTAAAGATTTCCTATTCGTAGTTTGAGACTATAATTAAATTTTTATTTCAACTGAAGTTATGATTCAAATTATGCACCTCAAAATAATGTAATTTATGCATACTGAATTTATAAACTACATTCCTCGAAGAGTCATTATGCAGATTAGGGATTTTGAAGTTGCCGTTTGAGTTAGGTTTCTTAAATATGTCAATTTCATTGCACATTTTGTAACTGTTCTTTTAGTTAGGAGTTTCGTATCTAATATGTAAATTTTACGCTTTGAGGTCGTCATGGGTTTTTCACGCCTTCAACTTGTCTTTTAAATTACGTGTCTTGAATCTTTGATTTAGATTGTATGTTGAATATTCTGTTATTAACCATAAGGACAATTTGGGAAACTGGTCTAGTGCATGTTAAAATTTAAGGTAAGTAATATGAAAATATGTTGATTTACCGTTATATAATCCTATGTACAGTACGCCAAACAAAAAAAGGACTACCCCGAATAACTTTTGGGTTAAGGATCGGATTTTCACGATCTAGGACTCAATCTTAATGAATCGAGGAGGTAACTTCAAATAAGCTAACGAATTAATGCAGACCGTATTTTAAGTTACGAAATCAGACAGAAAAACGAACTTTATCTGAATAAACATACCTTTTTTTGATAGATTTAGATTTCAGACCCTCAAAATAAAGGGGGCAGCCGCAGTCTGAGAAATATAGTTCCCATAGCTTGGTTTGGAGAGCGATCCAAAGTTTTACCCTTTTATGTAGATTTTACTCTTTGCATATTTCGCCGAAATTGTTTAAGCGAATTGATAAATATTTACACAAAATTACAAATTTCGTTTAGTCAAAGATAATTCCACTCAAAAAAATAAATTTTAGTAATTATTTTATTCAATAAATGTGAAATTGTAAGGTATAAAATTTTTTATGTAAATTAAAGGTATGTAATTTTAAATGGCGAAATACAAAAATTGAGCGAAATTGGTTGAATAGTTCCTGTGAAATTGAAGTTTAAATACACGACTTTTTTATAATTCGATTTAAGGTGTTTTTGACCGGTTTTGCTCAAAAATTGTATTTTGCAATATAAAACTTTATACTTTAAGCTGATGAAAAAACTGTGTATCTTACAGTTCAAAATGTTTGCATCTATTATTAAATAAAATAATATAAGATAATAGATATTTACTAAAATTTATTTTTTTATGAACGAATTTTACAATAGCTTACGAATTTTTTTAATTTCGCTTAAAAAGTTCTCGAGTTAAAACGCGATGCACAAAAAATTAAATTAGCACTTAAGGTTCTAAACTTTGGATCGCTCTATTACGGGGGCCATATTTCCCAGAATTCGGTTAAATTCTATATTTTAAGGGTGGACCGTGATAGCTTGGTTGGTAGGGCACTGTTCTCATGTCCTAGAGGTCTTGGGTTCGATCCCCGCTGGCCGAAGACACCCGTGTAGTAATTGGTGACTGATGCACGTTAAATCCGTCAAGTTACAAAGTCCACCACGTTCCCATAACAAATCATACCTCTGGGGGCAGGAGTTTCCTTGACTTCTGGATTTGTTCGAAATTGCAAGGCTACGGAGTTGAACATTTGTAGTCGTAAACCCAAAATCGGGTCGGCAGTTCAACGACGGTTATAAAATAAAATAAAAAAATAAATTTTAAGGGTCAGAAATCCAAATCTGTTGAAAAAAAGATGTATTTTCTTCTGAGAAAGTACGTTTATTTACTTATTTTGTTACTCAAAATGTTGTCTGCACTAATTAATTAGCATATTTGAGGTCACACCTTTGACCCATTAAGATTGAACTTTAGAACTTGCAAATCAAATTATTAGATCAAAAGTTATGTGGGGTGGTCCGTATATTTGTTTGCAAACTGTACATGTTACAGATGTTCAGAGGTTTTTGTAGTTTTTTACCTTATTTTTAAGCTACCTAGGATTGAATGTGTGACTCCTTGTTTTCGTTCAAAAATACAAGATTACGGAAGTTTAATTTATTAGATTTAGGTGTTCGAACAGCTTAAACGCTGCAGTTTTAAAAATATAGATGTTGAAATAATATTTGTTTTTGAAGATTAATACTAAGAATGAGATTTTCACTTACTTTTAATAAATAAATTTTAAAAAAAACTTTAAAAGAAATGTACTGGAAAAATCATATAAATGTATTTGCCTCTCGAAGACTATTCAATTAGTCAATCAAAGCTAATCAAGTTTTGTTCAGGTGAAGTACCCAAGCTTAAAACCGTTATCATCATTTTCTTCTCTGTAATAACTCAATTCACAATTCAAGAATAACTAATATCATTAAGTTAGAGTAACTAATATGATTACGTATCGCTTCCTATATTTATAGGAAGTTATTAACCTCTGTAAAATAGAGTATAACGCAATTTACATTGACTTTTTTCCAAAAAAAATGGTGTCATTTTTTATGGAAAAAACAAAAACCAACCACACCGCTTTCAAATCCAATTTTGACATAAAATTCTACTGTTTTTTTTTCTTTTTTTAAAATATAGTAACAAAATCTATTCTTTTTAATTCTTTCGAAGCTTTTCCTTCTCAGGCGTTTCTGTTAGGATCCTATCTTTCTAAAGTACTTAATTTAATGGTTTAAATAGCTGTATTTTATATGCTCTTTCGATTTTATTGCATATTGAGGAGAGAAAAAAAACTATCTCTGAATTTCATTTAAACTGCACTTCTTCATAAGTTTTTTCTTTCCAATTTTATTAAGGATTCATTTTTCTCAAAGATTTAATACCAGGGAACTATACACTGTGAAAACTGTTGTGTAATACCTGTCAGAAATTGTCGGTGAAATATTTTATTTCAAGTAACCACAAAATTTAAATTAAGTAGCCGCAATTTTACTATAGGGGAGAGTGGGGTCAATTGTAACATTTTTTGCTTAACTATTTTTAACTAACAAAAAATCCAATATATTATTAGTATTAATTGACAGACGAGTAAAGTAGACTATCCTCTACTAGAAAAAAAAATAAATACCTTATTTTGAATGTTATTATATTAGTGATTAACAATTTTTGACAGTCGCGCACTTGTTACAATTGTCCCCACTTACGGGGTCAATTGTAACAGTTCATAAATTCAACTAAAACATAGTTAATTATACATATTATCATAGTTGTGATATATTTTTTTATTGATCAAAATAGTAATGATATTTTAGGAGTAAAAATAATAATGAGCAGAGACCTAAAGGGTTAAACTTTTAACTTTAAGGGGTTAAAAATTTTAATTTATGCTGTGAAAGGTGACAAATGAAATAATGCACATGCAACATAATATAAATGATATAGGAAACTATTGGTGGTTCTTAAAGAGTTAAGTAATGGTTTGTAAACATAAGATTATTTATTTTCAGCTGTTACAGTCGTCCCTTTACTTATTGTTACAATCGTCCCCAAGTCGCCATTTCAGCTTCATTTGTTAAAAACAATGCTAGTTAATTAACAAAACTAATCTTTTTTTTCTTAAAATGTTAATTAAGGTGTCCACTTACATATTCGGTTAATAATTTTTATTTGTTTAAACAAAATTACTATGTTACAATATAATATTCTACCACCAAAAAAAGTACTTACGTAGCATGAAAATATCTTTTGTGATATAACTCTTTCAAAAGTGCATAAAAATGGTTGCCAGCAGGGGTGTACATGTAGATTTATTAAATACACCATGTGCGCCACGTAGGAACCGAATCTAGAACCCGACACTCGAAATATTTGCTCTGTTACAATCGTACCCTGTTACAATTGACCCCACTCTCCCCTACAATTTAAAATGTGCATTTGAATCTAAACTCCAAGAATGCTTACACAAAAACCAAAGTATTAACTATATTCAGAAAATGTTTTTGTCTGAAAAAATGCCAATTTTGGCCAGGTTTTGAAATTGCCAGATGACAATAATGGATTCTTTACTATCGAGCAAAAGAATCCATAAGTTTGTTCTAGTCTTGCACGATGCTAAACACTCCACAGGAAGTTAACTTCTACAAAATGCATGTATGTATTTAGTTATGTAATAAAGTTAATTCAATTCTCATAAAAAGATTTACATAACTCTGACAATTATATTAAATTATTTAATTTTTATCAACTTTTATTCTATTAAGCCTAATTCAAATTTGTTTGAATGTACTCTCTGCGATGTCATTATTTTGTTGCGCAAACAATTTTTATACATTCATACATTCTAAATTCATTCATTCTAAATTCATACATTCTAAATTCATACATTCTAAAGTAATAAATAGTTCTTTCCGTATAAATTGTATTATAAAAATATCTTTATTGATTTGTACGTGATTATACTTTATTGATTTGTACGTGGTTATCGTTCTTCTTTGTCTACCTAAATACATAAAACAGGGGTAACCACTTAATACTAAAAGAAGAGTAAGGGAGATATATGGGGGTATTAACTACATTAGGAACTACCGTTGTTGTTTCTTTCCATTACTGTTGCTGTTCACCATATTTTAAGTAAAGCTGTTGCCACCGCTTTTGATGTTAAAATGCTGTATAGTTTTTATCAGTTTGATACTTGTATAGCGGTTGCAAAATTCAAAATATTTCATAGCTTTTAGTGAGGGTAGTGGAAACGGAAACATTGTCAGCTACCATAATTATGAACCATGAACAATTTTATAATTCTGAACTGATTTCTTCCAAAAACGAAAAAATTTTAAAAATTTGAACGTGAAATCCCTTAATTTCTGAATTTTTTAAAACAAATTATAAAGATTTTTCATCGGCTTGCATAAATTCTTGGAATTTTTTTTCCTTTTCATAAAAAATATTTTCAATTCCTAAATTAAGCATATCGTAACTATGGCAGTTTGCAACGCAGTTAAATATTTTTGAAACTAAGAAACTAACTTCTGAATATTTAAGTAAAATTAATATTTTTTACAATATTTTAAAAAAGGAAACGTAGAAAAATTCTGTTTTAAAGTAAATCCTGTTATTTTCAAACATATAAAAGTATACATTTGAAAAATGTTTTTTTTAAAAATGGAAAAAAAAAATTTTTTTCAAATTATGCATCAATTAAACTTTAACAATTTATAATTTTTTTATTTCATTGCTAAGCTTATATTATTTATCGAAGCATTTTTTAAATACTTTGCAGAAAGTTAAATAATGATATTCGATTTTGTATGAGATTTTCAAGATTCATCTGTCATAAAAATCCCTTTGGCGATGATCCATAATATTGTTGACTTAAGCCACAATACAGAGTAAATTTTTTACTACTTAAAAGTTTTCAGTTTGAAACGTATTTCATCAAGGGTTATTGAAATTTAAATGAAATATACAAATAGCACCTTATTAAGCCATAAAACGATATAAAATTCGTAACAAATAGTATGTAACATCATACGATCAATCTTTAGCACTGTACTACGATCGATTTAAATTTACACCGTGTTATTGTTTAAATCGCTTCATAATTTCCAATAGTTTATAAACTGCAGGAAAATGTTTTTCTCATACAGTATTTGTACTTATTTATTATTTTCGAATGAAAGATTTATTATTCTCTCACTCATGTTCATCACATTAACGATCTGCTTAAATGCACGTTATACTTCGGATTATATCATAATTAGAGTATCTGATAGAAAGCAAATCTAAGTGAATATAAAACTCTGCGAATAAGTTATTTCAGACGAGGAATTGCAGAAGTGCCATATATCTCCAAAAGCAAACAACCCCTGTCTGCGGTTAGGCAGTAATTTGATTTCGAGCTGCGCAGAAAATAAACAATTGGTAATTATTGAAACTTGGCCTTATCTTTCGCTTTTACCGTTTGCGCTCGGAGGCTGCATTGTTAAATCGCATAAATCTAAAGCTCGCTTCCTTTAGCTTCGCAATTAGGTTGGGGATAATTATCAGATTTTCGAACATGTAACGGGATTTGTGCAGGTTGGCTCCTTGCTCATTTTTGAAGTAAGATAAGATATCTTGATTAGCTAAGTATATTTTACTTGTTTTGAATCTAAATATTTAGTGGATATGGATGTTAAACGGCAGTTATGTCAGATCTATGTTTTGGAAAGCAAATCCGGCTTAAACAAAATGGAAAAGAAAAATTGCTGCTCTAGGGAACAAACATTATCTTTTTGAGTGATTTGTTGTGCGCTAAAAATGAAATTTTGTTGTGTATTTCAATTTCATTTTATCAAGAGAATTTATTTTTAATTTTTACACAAGTTGAAAGCATGTGCATACAATAGGAATTTCTTGAATTTACAAACTAAAGATTATAAGGCGTTTAAAGGTTTAATGAATAATGATAATTGTTTACACTAACTGTGGACATTTTCTTTTTAAAATAGAATCGCTTTCCAGAAAAAGTGAACTTCAGTTGTAAAAAATATTTTCATAAACGTCAGAGCTGTATGAATACAACAGAAAACTTTTTTTAAGTGAAATCTTAGTTCTACTAGATGTCGAAAATAAAAAGGTTCGTAAAAGCAAAGCAGAGCTGCGGACTGAATGAGTCTATGAGTATTTACATAAAATTATTTAATTAAGGAAAAATATATAATTTTTATTTGAAAAGGCATTATACAAAGTACACACTTTTGACATCGCTGATGTAGCTGCTGGAAACAGTCAATTAAGGTTCTTTTTCCTGAAAATTATATTTCTTTCTTCAAAACTACACATCTTCAATCAGTGTAAAAAAAAAAGAACAAATATCATGCATACATAAATCTTGGCGAATACGTCCTTAATGGTATTTTACTCTGATGATATACATTGATAATTTTGCCACAGCATTGATTGCACCTGTTTGATATTGTTGGTTCACATTTGCTACAAATTAAACA